>NC_090447.1:492057717-492231857 GCF_031143425.1 Pleurodeles waltl | reverse complement strand
AGTCAGAGAAATCATTTATTGAGTGTGAACCAAGGGATCTCATCATTAAGACCATTGGTGTCCGTGTGTAATCTCCAGACCCAACGTTGTTCGGTCTGGAGCAATCTCTGTGTCATATTGGAGGACGATGGAGATAGTTGCTCAATGACCGTCCAGTGTAAGTCATCTGCCGAATGTTTTTCCAGAAGGAAGTGGTTAGTCAATTTAGTAGCCTCTCGTTTACAACGGATCGTACTCCTATGTTCACAGATTCTTGTGGCGACCTTTCTAGATGTCATTCCCACGTATTTAAAGAATCTGTGAACATAGGAGTACGATCCGTTGTAAACGAGAGGCTACTAAATTGACTAACCACTTCCTTCTGGAAAAACATTCGGCAGATGACTTACACTGGACGGTCATTGAGCAACCATCTCCATCGTCCTCCAATATGACACAGAGATTGCTCCAGACCGAACAACGTTGGGTCTGGAGATTACACACGGACACCAATGGTCTTAATGATGAGATCCCTTGGTTCACACTCAATAAATGATTTCTCTGACTAATTTATGAGTCCTCTCTTCCGTCCGCTTCTGCTCTATCTTTTTCTTCCCCTTTCCCCCCCCCCCCCCCTGGTTGCATTTCTTCTACAATATCCATGTCTTTCCCTCTTCTTCGTTTCCCCCTAAAAAGAAAATCCTTCATCTCCCGCTCTCCTCTCTTTTTCTCGCCTTTTCATTTTTATTTAGCATTATTATTTTTAATTTTATTTCTTTCCCCTTTTTTTCCCCCCCCCCTTTTGTTTTCCCCCCCCCCCCTTTCTTCTACTGCCCCCCCCCCTGGTTGTCACCCCCTCCCTCCCTCTCTTTTCCTTTTTCTTCCCGTTCTGTCTCTCTTTCCCCCCCCCCCCGGTTGCATTTCTTCTACAACACCCAACCCCCCCCCGTCCGTTTTGTTCCCCCTTCTCCCTCCTCCCTTTCTTTCGTCCCCCCCTCTTTTTTCCCCCCCCTCTCCTTCCTTTTCTTTATCCTTTCCCTCGTTTTCCTCGTTTTTTCTTTCTTTCTTAGCCCTTTGGGCTACGGGACCGCTGGGAACTACATTTCCCAGCAGCCACTGTAAACGCGAGCCTTCCGCTGGTGGCGCTCGGGCCGGAATCTTCCGGCTCGGGCCCCACCCTTGCACTCGCCCGCATTCATGCCGGCGCCCCAGCACTGCTGGGGCGCCCGCAGGTGCGGCAAAGCACATCGCGCCATCAACCTAAAGAGGCCCGCCTTTGCACTCGATCACATTCATGCCGGCGCCCCGGCTTGGCCGGTGCGCCCGCCATTACGGCAATCATATCGAGGCTAGTAACGCAAAGAGGCCCGCGGCGGTGATTAACATTAATTGAACTCCAATTTACGCGCTAACAGGGCGCACCTGGAATTTCTTACAGCCATAAATAGACCGTTCTCCCTCAGCCACTTGTCACAAGCGGTCCAAGGAGAGGACGAAGTAGGCGCACGGCGAGCGTCCCCTTTGATGTAGTGAGTGGCATACCGGATCACAGGCAACACAGATAAGCCCTTATTGCTTTTAAATCTTACTTTTTTTGTCTATAGTCACTTCGGTTTCTCTTAACCAGTATTTTTCTACCAGCAATAGTGGGTTCCTAATGGGAACTTGCTTTCCCCCCCCTATTGCTCCCTCTGTATCTATTCTGCCTACTTCTGTTCCTCTCCTCACTTCGTCTTCATGTTCATCTCTATCCCTTAGTGTGTGACTATAAGGGGACACTCCCCCTCCTGGATACCAGAGGCTAGCTGCCTCTAAGAAAAGGGTAAGAACTATAATTCCCTGCAGTGATAGGACTGTCCACTTGTGTAGATATACCCACTCAGTCACTCCACGCATGTATTTTACCTTTTTTGAACATATGTGTTTCGTGCATGAATGCATCCCCTTGACACGTGTGTAGTTGGTTGGTTTTGCAGTGCTGTGTGCCACCAGAGTGCTAATTAATTGTTTTTCTCCCCATAGGCCGCCTCAAGGTAATTCCTTGGGTAATGTAGATCATTCTTTTTTCATTTTCTCACTCTTTGATTTCCCCATAGAGTATTTTCCTCCAACGTGAGACGTAGGGATCCTAGGCCCTGACGAATGCCCCGAGACCTTCATTGGCTCACTTTTGAGGGCAGAAACATGTTGGCTAGTAATTAGTTAGGTGACCCTGTGAGTCCTTGTCCTCACAGAGGTGTCCCAACCCCCCTTTTTAACTACACCAGTCAGACACCACCATTAAATTTGTTGCTCTTCACAGGTGTCTGCTTAGGTGTTTTTAGTTTTTCAGTAGATTAGCTGGATCCCGATCTTTCCAGAAACAAGTTTATTTACGCACTCCCTCCTGTTCCTTTAACAGTGAGGTTGAGTCCGCCCAGGTGGCACTGTCCTACCTGGGTGGGTCTAGGTGGTCAAATGATGAAGCATGACACTATATAGTGTGTGAGACCACCTAGTCCGTAAAAGGAAATTCCCTTTCTTCCCACCCCTCGCTGTTCCACTCGGTAATTTCCAACTGACATTCCACTGACTTTACCCTTCCAAATAGGAATACATACAACCCAGGACTACGCTAATATCCGCGACGTCCGCTTCTAGAGAACCCCGTACTTTCGTGTGTACTTTGAATTATAGGGAGCTAAGTACGGAGTGTTCCTCCATATTTTTCCCCCCTCCTCCCTCTTCCTCTCTCCATGTGTAATGAGACACAAGGGGGACAATAAGGAAAGTCGCATTTCCTTTCGGTGGGCTTGGTCTTGGCAAGTGTCTCTGGCTTCTGTCTGGTTCGCAGGGAACGTTTGTGGTGTGGTTCACCTTCTGCAGGGTGAGGGGTGCTAGTGTCCTGTGGGTCCTGCGGCAGCACCTCCTGTCCACTATCTGCAGCATAAGTGGAGGGCTGGTCAATAGACTGGCTAATGGTAGGGGCCAGCTGCTGTGCAGTCCATTCCCTCATGATGTTGGCTATGTCTGCCAGCACCCCTGCTATGGAGATCATGGTGGTGTTGAGGGCCTGCAAGTCCTCCCTGAGCTCCTGATGGTGTTCGTCCTGCAGCAACTTGTTCTTCCGCCTGTTGTTCAGGATCTGGCCCATCGTGTACTGGGATTTTTGGTAGGCCCTCAGGACATTGGTGAGTGCCTCCTGGAGAGTCGGTTCCCTGGGCCTGTCCTCCCCCGGCGCACAGCGGTCCTTCCAGTGTCCCTGTTGCCCTGTGCATCTGTCCCCTGAACGGTGTGCCCACTGCCACTGACCCCAGGTCCCTAATTGTCTTGGGTGTGAGGTGTGGACTGGGGTCCCTGTACAGGTGGGCACACTGCTGACTGACGTGTCCTAGGGACAGAGGTGTGGGAACGCTGGGTGGGTTCTGTGGTGTTGGTAACTGAAGAGGGAGGATCTGTGGTGGACTAGGAGTGGGCTGGGGTGACCGACTGTCCAGTAGTCCCTGATGGGCCAGGTTGTTCCTGGAGATGAGAGTAACTGTCATCACTGGGGGCATCTTCTGCTGGGGGACTGGATAGCCGTGGTGCCTCCTCTCCACTGAAATTGGCTATGGCACCTGTGGGGATGTAAGTGATGTATTATGATTCATGCCTGTGACATGTTGTACAACCCTATCTTCCCCTCTATGTTTGGTGATATATTGTGGGATTGTTAGTTCCCCTATGCTGTGCATGCTGCTTTGGTGAAGGGTGTCCATGAAGGGCTGGGAGGGCTGTCCATGCATTGATATGGCATGCAGGGCTGAGCATTGGAGTTCGACATATGTGCAGGTGCAGTGTGTGGGATGGAGTGGAGTGATGGGAGTGAGGGGGACTGGATGTGATGATGACATGCAGGTATGGGGGTGATAAGTGGTAAATGTTGACTTACCAGTGTCCAGCCCTCCGGCTACTCCAGTGAGTCCTTCAGGATGCAGTGATGCCAAGACTTGCTCCTCCCATGCTGTAAGCTGTGGGGGAGTAGGTGGGGGTCCACCGCCAGTCCTCTGGATGGCGAGCTGGTGCCTTGCTGCCACGAAACGCACCTTCCCCCGTAGGTCGTTCCACCTCTTCCTGATGTCATCCCTTATTCTTGCATGCTGTCCCACGGCGTTCACCCTGTCCATGATTTGCCGCCATAGATCCATCTTCCTTGCAATGGATATCTGCTGTACAGCTGTAGCTCTACCCTGACTATTTCCTCCACCATGATCCTCAACTCCTCATCTGTGAAACAGGGGTGCCTTTGTGGGGCCATGGGTGTTGTGTGGTGTGTGTAAGTGTGTGGGTGTTGGGTGGTGTGACTGGGTGTGCGTAGTGGAGTGCGTGAGGGATGTAAGGGTGTGTGTATTTGTCACAATGGTCTTGATGTCTGTCTGGTCTCAATGATTTGTATTTGTAAAGGGTGGTGGGTAATGTGGGTGTGTGTTTTATAGTGGTGTGAGTGGGTGTGTTGTGTGTATAGGTGTCAGGAGTGTGTTGTTTGAATTGGCCAATGTTGTATAGTTTATTATTTTGGTGTCCATTCTGAGCGCGGTGGTGTGTACTGCCAATGGTTTACTGACGTTGAATGTACGCTGTGGTGATTCGTGGGTAATGATGTGGTGGGTGTTGTTCTGTTAGCGTAACGCTATAGTTGTTGGTAGCAACAGTTCACCACTGACCTTTGGGCTGGCGGATTGGTGTATGTGGCTGTATTCTGTCAGATTGGTGTGTGTGTGTGTCGTAATATGCCGAATGGATATTCATCACTGTGGCAGTATGTTGGCGGCCGTCAGCGGGGCGGTAAGCGGTTTTTACCATCAATTCCATGATGAAGGCCTATGTTTGTTAGGGAATAAATCCTGTGGACAGAGTGTTCATGTCGTTGTCGACAACAGCTAGAGCCTTTTTCTATATTTTCCTTGTCTCTCTGCCTGAAACGTGCAGCAGCTTCTATCTAAGAAATCTTCCAGATCTCATTATACATAGCATAGATGAATCTTTCTGAGCTTGGCTTTCTAGGAACTAGCAAAAAGTCCTGCACGTTTATATCCTCAGAAAGAGTGTTAAGATGTTCCTTAACTGCAGCTAACCTATTAGTCTGTTTCCATTGTTGGCACAGTTTACCCACACTGTATGTTGTAACTAAACCTGTGTATTGACCCGAGACAAAGCGAGGGTCTGGTCGGCTAATCTTTAAACACATTGAGGAATTAAAAAAACATTCCTGACATCTGTTAGAAATGGGGTCTTTGGCAGTCAGGTTAGCCCCTGTCCGAGCAAGGACCCTCATTCTAGCCAGGGTAAAGGAGAATCACCCTCACTTAATCCTCGCTCACCCACTTGGTAGCTTGGCACAAGCAGGCAGGCTTAACTTCAGAGTCTAGGTGTAAAGTATTTGTACCAACACACACAGTAACTCAGTGAAAACACTACAAAATGACACAACACAGGTTTAGAAAAATAGGAAATATTTATCTATACAAAACAAGACCAAAACAACCAAAACTCCAACATACACAAGTCAAGTTACTAATATTAAAAGCTAAAAGAGTTTGAAATCCTTTTGCAAACAGTAACTGTTAGCATTGAAAAATACCTGGGTAGCGTCAAAATAACACGCACAAGTGAGTGTGCATCAAAAAAGATAAGACCGTGCGTCATTTCTCCTTCTCTGGTCGGGTCAACGTGTGTCATTTCTCCTTCCCCATTCGGGTCAGCGTGCGTCGTGTTTCCTCTTAGCAGGAGAGTGATGCGTCTATCCGGGAAGTACTCAGGTATGGGCAGGCCTTGCGTCATTTTTCCACACCCAGCAAGTTTTGCGTCAATAATCCTGCCGCATGACGTTAGCAAAACCGCAATGTGTGGGTTGTGATGTTATCAGCCTCCATTAGCGATTCTACGCATCATTTCTCCAGCCACATGGGTCAATCTTCCAGCCGTGCTGCAGGCAGTGTGTCGATTTCAGCCACGGAGCCAGCGGTTCGTTGCTTCTTCAGCCACCTCTTGGAGGTAGCGTCGAAATTTCCCCGCACGTGTGTCGGTGTGTGGATTTTCAATCTTTGTCTGCCAGCTTCACCTGTCAAGGCCCCAGGAACTGGATAGAGCACCACTTGGCGGGACAGGAGTCTCAGCAGAGATTCCAGGGCTGGCAGGGGAAGCCTTTGATGGCCCTGAGACTTCAACAACAGGAGGCAAGCTCAGGACAAGTCCGTGGAGATTTCTTCACAAGCAGGAATTCACAACAAAGTCCAGTCTTTGTCCCCTTTTACCAGGCAGAAGCAGCAAATGCACGATATCTCCACAAAGCACAGTCACAGGCAGGGCAGCACTTCTCCTCAGCTCTTCAGTTCTTCTCGAGGCAGAGGTTACTCTTGATGTCCAGAAGTGATCTAAAGTCTGTGGTTTTGGGTGCCCTTCTTATATCCATTTTGACCTTTGAAGTAGGCTTACTTCAAAGGAAAGTCTATCTTGTTTGTGAAATCCTGCCTTGCCCAGGCCAGGCCCCAGACACACACCAGGGGGTTGGAGACTGCATTGTGTAAGGACAGTCACAGCCCTTTCAGGTGTAAGTGACCACTCCTCCCCTCCCTCCTAGCACAGATGTCTCATCAGGATATGCAGGCTACACCCCAGCTTCCTTTATGTCACTGTCTAGAGAGAGGTGCAAACAGCCCAACTGTCAAACTGACCCAGACAGGGAATCCAGAAACAGGCAGAGCCACAGAATGGTTTAAGCAAGAGAATGCTCACTTTCTAAAAGTGGCATTTTCAAACACACAATCTTAAAATCAACTTTACTAAAAGATGTATTTTTTAATTGTGAGCTCAGAGACCCCAAACTCCACATGTCTATCCGCTCCCAAAGGGAATCTACGCTTTAATCATATTTAAAGGCAGCCCCCATGTTAACCTATGAGAGGGATAGGCCTTGCAACAGTGAAAACCGAATTTAGCACTATTTCACTGTTAGGGCATATAAAAACATTAGTATATGTCCTACCTTAAACATACACTGTACCCCGCCCATGGGGCTACCTGGGGCCTACCTTAGGGGTGTCTTACATGTAAGAAAAGGGGAGGTTTAGGCCTGGCAAGTGGGTACACTTACCAAGTCGAATTAGCAGTTTAAAACTACACACAGAGACACTGCAGTGGCAGGTCTGAATCATGTTTACAGAGCTACTATTGTGGGTGGCAGAACCAATGCTGCAGGCCCAATAGTAGCATTTGATTTACAGGCCCTGTGCACCTCTAGTGCACTGTACTAGGGACTTACGAGTAAATCAAATATGCCAATCATGGAAATCCAATCAACAATACAATTTACACAAAAAGCATATGTAATTTAGCACTGGTTAGCAGTGGTAAAGTGCTCAGAGTTCAAAAGCCAACAACAACAGGTCAGAAAAAATAGGAGGCAGGAGGCAAAAAATTGGGACATGACCCTGCATAAGGGAAAAAGTCCAACAACATCCATTTGTGTCTATTGGCCAAACAAACCACCCGCCGGGACTGGAAAGTTAAGAGTTATAGGTACCAGCCTGAACCTTTGAATCTAGCTCTTCCTCTGTGACATTCAGGAAGAATTGCCAATCATTAAACTTTGCCGATGTGGGCATACTGGCCGTGTTTACTTATTTTATTTTCGCTAACCCCAGACAGGATGTTTGTTAAATGGTGTCATTTAAAAAGATCATTTGCACAGGAATTAGGCACGCTCTAAATAAAGCTTCCCTACCCTGTGTTTGCCAATCTTCAAATCAACAATGTCCCTCCAGTATTCGTAACCTTCAACTGCAAGACGGGAAACAAAGGAATCTTAATAAATCAGCTTTGTGTCAGTTAGCAAAATATTTCAAATTTTTGAAGGAGTTAATCTGAAATAGTTTTGTGTCATGCCCAGAAAAATAAGTACATTTATCTGTATAATGTTTTGGACAGTTGAACAGTGTTCCCACTGTGTGTAGTTAAGTACTGGTCTGTGTCTAGTGGCACGGTGCAGATAGTAATGTCCCCAGTTATTGTAGAAGAACATGTCCCCATAATTCATTGAATTAATATACACATCATCACTTTCAAACACTGAATAGTCCTTCATTTCAGTTAACATAGAATCAACTGCCTGGACATCCCAATCATGAGATACAACACCAGGTGTAATTACATCAGTCATAGAAATTTTGAAGACATTTAGGCCCTCATTACAACCCTGGCGGTCGGTGTTACAGCGGCGGTAAAACCGCCAACAGGCCGGCGGTAAAAAAAATTGAATCACGACCATTGCGGAAACCGCCAACATAGACAGCCACTTTAACACTCCGACCGCCACGGCGGTGCAAACAAACAGCATGGCGGTCACCACCAACAGACGGGCGGAAGACAATGTACCGCCCACTCTATCATGAGAGGCCAATTCGCCACCTTTTCCGGGGCAGATTCACTGCAAACAAAAACAAGGCGGAAACAGGAATTGGAAGGGAAAACACTCACCTCTACACACCCTACGAGAAACCAGGACCCCATGGAGCCTGAACTCCATATTCTACCAGCCATTGTCTTCCTGCTCCTCTACCAGAAAAACGAACGCCGGTGGCGAAGACCACGGTGAGAACTGCACCTACGACACAGGGGAGGGGGGAGGGAAAAGAGAGTGACACACACACGCAACACCACCACCCCCACCCTCACCCACTACAACACACACACATATACACTACATATACACCCCTCAACCCCCCCTGGAAGAATGCAAGGACAAAAGGAAATTATTGTCACCATTGTAATCATGAAAAATCCAGTACTCAAAAATATATATACACTATTAACAAATATATACTCCAAGAATTCAAGTCCATGTACTGCACATACATAGTCCGTGGACCACTGGGCCCAAAATGCATGGGCGAGGCCCATACATGATACCCGATCAAAACGGAGAGAACATTGCAGGGGCATCAGATTGGAATAAAACAGGCACCTCAGGGGGAAGGGAAGGGGGGGCACCTCAGTCGGATGAGTGCACAACGCCAAATCCACGAGGGGGCTCCATGCCCATTGATGTATCCTGGGGAGTGCAAAGCCACAGTCTCACAAGTCTTTACAGTGGGTGGTTTGCCCACTACTGCATCCTGGGGAGTGCAAAGCCACAGTCACACAAATGAATAACAGTCTCCACTGGTTCTGGAGGGGGCTTTGTGCCCAGAGTGCTTCATCCTGCCAAGGACTGAGGTAGTGGATGGGAATCTCCACTGGTTCTGGAGGGGGCTTTGTGCCCAGAGTGCTTCATCCTGCCAAGGACTGAGGTAGTGGATGGGAATCTCC
Organism: Pleurodeles waltl; assembly: GCF_031143425.1. Classification (NCBI taxonomy): domain Eukaryota; kingdom Metazoa; phylum Chordata; class Amphibia; order Caudata; family Salamandridae; genus Pleurodeles; species Pleurodeles waltl. The sequence continues at coordinate 492,222,554 of NC_090447.1, read as the reverse complement.
ACTTACGGTGGGCCTACATGGAAGCTGTCCAGGCCCCTGAAAATGATGACCAGCTTCGTACGACTGATCACTGGGGATGGCAGCCATGTCTGCGGTGGTGCCACTGGCACTGGATATGGTGTGGCTGCTGGCGGTGCTTGTGGCGGCCTCAGTAGCGGCGGTGCTTGCGGTGCTCATTGGCCTGCTGTGCTGGTGGGTGGCTCAGTGAGCGTGCTGGTGGCGGCGGTGTCCTGGGAATCAGAGCTGGTGGCGGCGGTGTCCTGGGAAGCAGTGGTGGTGGCGGCGGTGTCCTTGGCAGCGGTGTTGGTGGCGGCGGTGTCCTTGGCAGCGGTGCTGGTGGCGGCGGTGTCCTTGGCAGAGGTGCTGGTGGCGGCGGTGTCCTGGGAAGCCGTGCTGGTGGCGGTCTTGTCTGCTGTGCAGGTTGGCGGCAACTTCCCTTTCTTTCTGTGCCCCTTCCCCACCTTGGATGATGGCGCAGCTGTCTTGCCACTCCCAACTGTAGTACTGGGTGTGACCTTGGTGGCAGGTGTTTTGCCCTTCTCCCTCCGGCCTGTGGCCAACTTCTTGTGTTTCTGAGGTGGGGGACTGTCCGTGGTCTGGCTCCTTGGCACACTGGCTTCCCTGCTGCATGCCGCACTCCAGAAGCCGGTTACTGCTGGCACCACTGTTCCCAGTGATGTGGTGGCTGAGGTGCTGGGTTGGGACCTGGAAAGGCGGGCCCTAGGAACGGAAGGGGTGGGGGAGGTGAGGGCAAGAGGTCAAGGTTTGACAGGAAAAGTTTTTTTGACACACTGGGACGGGTAGATGGAGAGGGTTTGGGAGTGGAGGAAGAGGTAGCGGTTGTAGGAGGTGTTCGTTTGCTGACTTTGGGTGACGGTGCATGGGCTGGAAGCTGTTGTGAGGTGGATGGCTGTTGGGTGGGTGTGTGACTGCGTTTTTGTAGTTTGGGAGGTAGGCTAACAGATACACTGGGAGAGGACACAGGGGATGTGTGAATGGTAGTGGGGTGGTGAGTGCACATGAGCGGTGTGGTGATGGGCGTGCTGGTGATGGACGTAGTGGCTGAAGAGGTAGTGCATGCAGGTGTGAGTGGAGACGTGACAGGGAGGGAGGAGGGAGACGAGGAGGAGGGGGACAAAGTGGAGGCAGTGGATGTTGGTATGTGTGCATGGGTATGATGCTTGTGTCAGTGCCTGTGGGATGTGTGGTGCTTATGTTTCCCAGAGCTACCCTTGTGTGTTGATGAGTGTGCATGCTGGTCTGATGGTGTGCTTGGGATAGGCAGAGGTACAGGGGTTTGGGTCTGGGAGGAGGAAGTTGGAGGGGGGAGGCTGGACACAGGGACAATGGCTGCCATCAGTGCTGAGGCCAGAGTCTGAAAAGCTCTCTGTTGGGCTGCCATACCAGAATGAATGCCCTCCAGGTATGCATTCCTCTGTTGCAACTGCCTCTCTACACCCTGGATGGCATTCAGGATGGTAGACTGCCCAACAGTGAGGGATCTGAGGAGGTCAATGGCCTCCTCACTGAGGGCAGCAGGGCTGACAGGGGCCGGGGCTGAGGTGCCTGAGGCGAAGGAGATGCCCACCCTCCTGGGTGAGCGGTCACGGGGCACACACTGAGGGGCTGCTGGGAGGGTGGTGCTGGTAGGGGGGTGGTGGCTGTACCTGTAGATGTGGGGGCACCACAAGGGAGCTCCCATCAGAGGAGGAGTCTGTGTCGCTGGGCTCAGCTCCTGTCCCCACTGTGGAGCTCCCCTTGCCCTCCGTCCCACTGGTGGCTTCAGACTCTGTTGTCTCGCCCTCCAGGGCCATGTGCGATGCAGCTCCCTCCTGCTCCGGTGCCACTGCTCCTCCGCCTGATGATGCTATTTCACACATGAACAGGGAGACCACAAAAAGGGGGGGGGGAGACAGAAGAAAGACATGTTCAGTGCATGCAATACCGCTACTGTTGGCAGACACTACAGACACAGCAGCCCTCTGCACTACGCCATGCACTTAGAGTTCCCTTATTAATCACAGGGCCATGGGGTACAAGGCCTATGCCAGATTGCTGCACAGATGGAAGTCACAGGAGCTTGACTAGGTGTAGTTGGCTCTTAACACTGGTGGGGTGGGGGGCCACATGGCCTGCCTTACGAAGGGATCTTGCCTACAAAACTCGCCCTGGCCTAGGGGTACCCACAGGCCACCTCCCCCACCCTGACACCTACAATTCACGCAGATTCAGCTGAATGAAAGTGTACTCACCGCCTTGTGGCTGCTGGGATGCCCTTAAGCGCCCATCCAACTCTGGGTACGCCACCACCAGGATCCGGAACATCAGGGGGGTCATGGTGCGACGGGCACCCCTCCCAGGTTGGGATGCCATCCCCAGCTGGGCCTCCGCCGTCTTCTTGCTCCAGCGGTGAATGTCCTCCCATCTTTTCCGGCAGTGGGTGATCTGTCTGTGGTGGACCCCCAGGGTCCGGACTTCCTTGGCGATGGCACGCCAAATGTCCTTCTTCTGGTGGGCACTGACCTAGAGAAATAGTACAGGGGAAAAGGAGAAGATATAACCGTCCGGACTGTCACAGTCATTGGCCCGCGTTCCTACCCTTGCCATGACGCACATACACTCACTGTCATTTCATGCACGCCTCGTTCTCCCCCCCATCTTCCGTCCACACCACTCGATACAGGCATTGCTCATACAGCATGCTCACAGTGTACTTACCTGTTTGTCTGGAGGACCGTAGAGTAGATTGTACTGGGGGAGGACCCCATCCACCAGCTTCTCCAACTCCTTTGTGTTGAAGGCAGGTGCCCTTTCACCAGACACATGAGCCATTGTCACTTCCAGACTGAGGTCACAGCAGCACTTGCAGTGTAGGTCCTCTCCTGTCGAAGATCAGGTATCAAGTCAGTGAACAGATAGAAAATGGCGGTCACGTCCGCGGCGGTGCGTACCGTCACCGCCGACGTACATGGTCATTGGGTCCTGGGACCCATAGGGCCCAATGTTAACCAATGCAGGATTGCGCAGCGGTCTTCGACCGCCTACCGCGACGGTGTATAACGCCAGCGCAGTTACCTCATATCCCCTTGTCCCACCTTACCGGTCAGACAGCCGCCATTTCAGGGGCCCACATGGCATTAATTTTAAATGTGTCACACCTATCTAGGCCATGCATACACACTAAGACAGCCACATAGCGGATTGAAAAATATGTCCAATAAAGTTGTGTTTTCATACCTCAGTGTTGGCTTACCCTCTGCTCGCTGTTCTCCTCCATAGAGCACATCCGCTGGGGCAGGTGAGGCGATGGCGGCATCCTCCGGTGTACAGACCGCTGGTGGACCTGTCGACAATGGAAGAGCGACATGTAATTGTGACCTACAGACTGGACCGTGCCACAATCCATGAACTGTGTGCCCAGTTGGAGCCGGACCTGATGTCAGCTATCCGCCATCCCACAGGGATCCCCCCTCTAGTGCAGGTGCTGTCAGTACTCCATTTCCTGGCAAGTGGGTCTTTCAGACGACAGTGGCCCTAGCATCAGGGATGTCCCAGCCTATGTTCTCCAACGTGTTGTCCAGAATGTTGTTTGCCCTGATGAAACACATGCGCAGCTACATCGTGTTCCCTCAGGTGGAGGATTTGCCTACAGTGAAAGGTGACTTCTATGCTTTGGGACATATCCCCAACATCATAGGTGCCATTGATGGGACACATGTGGCCTTGGTCCCCCCGCAGAAGTGAACAGGTGTACAGAAACCGGAAGAGTTACCATTCAATGAATGTGCAGATGGTGTGTTTGGCCGACCAGTACATCTCCCATGTGAATGCCAAGTTTCATAGCTCAGTGCATGATGCTTACATTTTGAGGAATAGCAGCATCCCTTATGTGATGGGGCAACTCCAGAGGCACCGTGTGTGGTTAATAGGTGAGCCCAAGGTCCCCACCCAGTATATGTTGGTGTCTGGGGATGGGGTTGTCTCTAAGGGTTAGTGTGTGTCTAACAGTTGTCCTTTGACATTTTCAGGGGACTCTGGTTACCCTAACCTGTCATGGCTACTGTCTCCAGTGAGGAATCCCAGGACAAGGGTAGAGGAACGCTACAATGAGGCACATGGGTGAACTAAGAGAGTTATAGAGAGGACCTTCGGCCTCCTGAAGGCCACGTTCAGGTGCCTCCATATGACGGGTGGTTCCCTATTCTACTCACCAAAGAAGGTGTGCCAGATCATCATGGCCTGCTAATTTGCTGCACAAGTTGGCTTTGCGACGACAGGTGCCTTTTCTGCAGGAGGATGGTCCAGAAGGAGGTCTTGTGGCAGCTGTGGAGCCTGTGGACAGTGAAGAAGAGGAAGCAGAAGAAGAGGACATCAACAACAGAAACACCGTTATCCAGCAATACTTCCAGTGAGACACAGATAAGAAGACATCACTGCCTGCTACATCTGATACACTTGTTCTATCTCTCATCTGTCTGTCACTTACACCCAGTGTATGGACCCTGATTTGTCACTTTCCCTTTCGATTTCACAGATGTGGTTCCCACTGTGTGACCTCTGCTATGTTTCCTCAAGGACTAGAGCTGTGTGACATAGGTATGTTGACAATACAATGGATGTTGCATTTTTCATTAGTTATTGCAAATACACTTTTGTGAAAACACAGACTGACTCAAGATAGTTTTTTGATTAAAGGGTGTTTATTTAAGTGCAAAATAGTGGAGGGGGTTGTAAAATGGTCAGGGGTGATGGAGGAGGAATGTCCATGGCAGAGTCCAGTCTATTTGTTTCACAGGTGCAGTGTCCAAAGGGGCATAGGAAGTGGTGCAATGGCAGTTTAAGGATGGACAGGGTAACAAAGTGGGACAGAAGGATGACAATCAGGGTGGTCTCATTTCTTGGAGGGGTCTTGGCATTGTTCTCTGTCTTTGTCCTGGATCTCAGGGACCGCTTGCGGGATGGTTCTCCATCTGCAGGGGGTGGGGTGCTGGTGTCGTGGTCCTGTGGCGGTGCCTCCTGTCCACTAGCATCGGCGGAGGTGGTGGTCCGTTCATTGTCCAGGCTAGTGTCAGGGGCCCCTTGCTGTGCCACAGTGTCCCTCCTGGTGTTCACGAGTTCCTTCAGCACCCCTACAATGGTACCCAGGGTGGTATTGATGGATTTGAGTTCCTCCCTGAAGCCCAAATACTGTTCCTCCTGCAGCCGCTGGGTCTCCTGAAACTTGGCCAGTACCGTTGCCATCGTCTCCTGGGAATGGTGGTAGGCTCCTATGATGTTGGAGAGGGCCGCGTGGAGAGTGGGTTCCCTAGGCCTGTCCTCCCCCTGTCGCACAGCAGACCTCCCATTTCCCCTGTGTTCCTGGGCCTCTGTCCCCTGAACCGTGTGCCCACTACCACTGCCCCCAGGTCCCTGCTGTTCTTGGGGTGGTAGGTTAGCCTGGGTTCCCTGTAGTGGTAGACACACTGCTGCTTGACGTGTCCTGGGGACAGAGGTATGGGCCCGCTGGGTGGGTGATATGCTTGTGTTTCCAGAGGGGGGAGGCTCTGTTGTGGCTTGTGCTAGTGTGAGGGGAACCAACTGTCCGAGTTCCCAGATGGGCCGGGCTGGTCATCTAGATCCAGTTGGACAGAGCTGCTGTCATCACTGTGGGCCTCTTCTGTGGGTGGAGTCGACATGTCTGCGACCTCCGGTCCGGTGACGTTGGGTAGGGGTCCTGCAGGGGTGTAAAGGCATAGTTTTAGTATCTGTGTTTGCCATGGTGTGCAATGGGTGGGTGACCCTGTACCCCAGTGCTTGCATTCCTGTGTAGGACCTTGTGTGCTAATTGTTTAGTGCAGGGCCTGGTGTTGGGATGTGTGGTTTATGATAGTGGGACATGTGTGACAAGTTGGAGTGATGGGGGTGAGGGTGAGGGTGGGGGTATGTGATAGCATGCAGGTAGGGTGGGGGATGAAGTAGTGAAAGCTTTTACTTACCAGAGTCCATTCCTCCAGCTACTCCTGCGAGGTTCTCAGGATGCAGTATAGCCAAGACCTGCTCCTCCCATGTTGTTAGTTGTGGGGGACGAGGTGGGGGTCCACCGCCAGTCCTCTGAACCGCAATGTCGTGTCTTGAGACCACGGAACGCACCTTCCCCCGTAGGTCGTTCCACCTTTTCCTGATGTCATCCCTACTTCTTGGATGCTGTCCCACTGCGTTGACCCTTTCGACGATTCTGCGCCATAGCTCCATCTTCCTAGCTATGGTGGTGTGCTGCACCTGTGATCCGAATAGCTGTGGCTCTACCTGGATGATTTCCTCCACCATGACCCTGAGCTCCTCCTCAGAAAACCTAGAGTGTCTTTGCGGTGCCATGAGGTGGTGTGGGTGATGTGTGAGGTGGTGTGTGTTGTGATGTGTGGGGTGATGTTAAGGGGTGTGTGGTGTTTTGTACGTGGATGTGTATGTGTGATGGTGTTGTGTGCCTCTGTATGGTGGTGTAGTCTTTGCTGTGTTGTTTCTCTGGTCTTCGTAAATATTTTAGGTCGTAAGGATTTGTGAGTGATGTGGGCGGGTGTTTTACATTGTATTGGGTGTGTGTGTATGTGTATCAGGTGTGTGTATTTGGAATTGTCCAATGTTGTTGTGTTTTGTAAGAGTGTGTGTATTTTGAGCGCGGCGGTGTGTACCGCCAATGGAATACCGCAGTTGAAAGACCACTGCGTGGATTCGTGAGTCGTGATAGTGTGGGTGTATTCCTGTTGGCGTGACGGTGTCGGTTTTGACATCGCCAGTTTATCACTGACCTTTGGTGTGGCGGACTTGTGTCGGTGTCTGGATTTTGGCAGATTCCGAGCTGTGGGTAGTAATAGCTGTAGTGGAATTCCGTGGCTGTGACAGTGTGTTGGCGGTCTTCTGCACGGCGGTAAGCGGCATTTACCGCCAATGTTGTAATGAGGGCCATAGAATTTGAAGACCTCAGTAGGCCCGTGTATATCAAATGGAACGTTGTCCCACACAATCCCATCAGGAATTGGTACTGCTGAAGTGATCACAAGGGACAAGTCTCTTCGGACCTTATGTGAGGAAAGATATGGAGTTAAGACCTCATCCACAGGTGCAACAGAGGAGCATTCAGGAAGGTAATGACAATTTATGAGCAAAGAGAAAACAGTCACGAAACCAATCCATAGAAAAAATGCAAAAAATGTCAAGCAGAACCATAAATGATTCCATGGGTGCATTAAATAGTGATTTTTAAACAATAGGTACAGCTTACGTGTCTTTGATACATTTTCAATTACTGGAGTGGATGAGTGTGAAGAAAAGTCTTTAATGTTTATGAAATAACCATAGGCAGTCTCTGCAAATGCAGGAGCAGGTGCATCACCGGTGAATGGATCCACTTCGCCTGGAGGCTCATAGTAGACGGTGTCGTCAAACTGTGTAGTGTTGGTGTAGAAAACATCCAAATCTTGGACAGGTGTTGTCGTTGAAGTGCTAACTGGATTCAGCAAGAACTCATTCTCCCCACGATCACAGAGGTATTTGTAGCATTGTTGGACATTGTTGTGCATTCCGAAGTAGTGTTGTTATTTCTACTTTGAAGAGGTATGTCCTGTTGGGTAGTGAGAGAACTACCCAAGGGACCTCTCGGTTTACTGTGCAGGATCGGCCACATGATGAATTTTGACGTCATCAATGGAAATTAATTTGTTTGCTCTGGAACCAGGCAGTGGTGGTAAGAAGACAGTTCTAGTACCTTGTACTCCCAGGACTGGGACCAATGCTCTGTAGGATAGACCAAATTCCTTATTCACAGCGATCTACTCATGAACCAGATCCCTGACTTTAGGAATCCAGAAAGGGGAAGTTGTTGGTAAATCCCTTATTCCTAAGGTGGCAGCACTGGCAGATGATTTATCATCACGAAATTGCTGAAGCTCCTGTAAAACAGTGAGACTTTAATTTATGTCAAAAGGTGTGTCTGCTGCCACCAAACTAGGACCATCAAGATCTGGGACATACATGTGTATCCCAAAGTGAACCTCTTAGGAAGTGTGTCCCCCCAAGGACCATCTTGACAGATTAGTCACTGCTCTCTGGACCCCATAAAGGTGATGAAGCCAGCTGCGGCCAGAACCTAATACTCTAGCTGTGAAGGATTGCTTTATATCACGTTCTGCCTCTCCATGACTGAATTTCTCCCGGGATGGTATGGTGAGGAGTAATGGAATTCAACACCCATCGTCCCCATAGTGTCCCTGAATGCCTTAGAGGCAAATGCAGGGGCCTGGTCTGAAAGGAATGCTGCAACCGCATATGTACAGATAAAGATCAGCAAGTCTTTTATAACAGTTCGAGCATCAGCCGACCACTGAGGCCCTACCCACAGGAATCTTGAACAAGAATCTACAGCTACTAATATGTATTTGTTTGCACCATCAGGTTGGAGTGGACCGCAGGGGTCCAGGTACACACATTGTAGTGGCCTGCTGGACACTAAGCGGGATGGCTGGGGTGGGCTTTTGATGTTTGATCCCTTAATTTTCTGGCAAACGTCACAATAAAGGACGTACTGTTTTGTCTGTTCGTATAGACCTGGCCACCAGAAGCATTTCTGTAAGAGAGTTACTGTGGCCGAAATACCAGCATGAGCAGAAGCAACACCCTCATGCGCTGCTTTTATTAGATCGAATCTCTGATCCTCATTGGTATTTCTAAATCTCCAATCCCAGGAAGTGTTTCTTAGGCAAAATTCTGTGCACTGATGTGATAAGAGTATTTTGTAGGGTATGCTTTTAGAAGGGCTTGCCTTCAGCCGAAGCTTTCACAGCAGTCAAAATGTCATTATCCAATCTCGTCTGAGAACAAGTCACTGCAGCCATTGAAGCCGTAGCTACTGAAGATTTGGTTGCTTTATCAGCCAAAGTGTTGCCGATAACGTGTACTCCTACACGTTGATGGCCTAATGTCTGTACTACATGGACACACACTAGCTTATCCTTGAGATCAGCCACCTTCCCCCACAATGTTTTGTGCTTTTTGGTGTTCCCTTTGGAGTCTCTAAACCCATTCAACTTTTAATGATTGAGGTAATCATTGTAGGGCTGGATGCAGCAGTATGAGTCACAGACAATTAAAGTCAGCAATCCTAGCTCTGTGTGTTCTAGCGCTAATATAAGAGCTTTGAGTTCAGCCAGCTGAGCTGTGCAGTCCCCTAGATCTGTGTGTAGGTATTGTGTGGGTAGAAAACTCCATCCTTCATCACTCCACTCATGGCTGCACAAGCGGCTGAATATTAATGTTTGGTACCTACAGCTGGTTGTGCTGAACCATCAGTGTAAACGATAGCATGGTGTTTGTCAAGTGGTAAAATATCTAGAGGAGCGGGGTACTCCTATTCGTTTTGGAGAAACTCTTGTGTCTGAAGCTTTGGACCAAAGATGTAGTCTACATCGGTGGCAGTCAGGGAGGTTGCCCACTGAATCCAGTGTGGATGTAATGCTTTAGCGTAAGGAACGCTTGCTTTGGTGACGGCCTCTAAGGCTGGCACTGGGGTGATGACAATGATGCGTTTCCCTTGGGCAAGTCGCCTCTCCCTAATGACAGCCATCTGAACTGTAGTTAGAATTTTTTTCTGTGGGTGCAAAAGGTTGTTCTGCATTAGAATATAAATGACCTTTGTATGCTATGGGCACTGTGTCACCCTTGTTAAAGGTGACATACGTAAACCCTATGGCACCAGGAATTATTCTGATGACCAAGTTTGTCTTGTTAACACATGTGTGCAAGTGTTTTGCTTCTAGCATGTCCTGTTGAAATTCCCAAAGGATGCATGTGTGTTCAGCTGTCGAGTGTCTTCTAGAAAAATCAGAACGTATTAAGTCATAGAGAGGCTTGATACGTTGTGCATAGTCAGGAATGTATGTTCTGCCAAAGTTGAAGAATCCAAGTAGACTGTAGTTGCTTCAGAATGTTAGGTGGGTGAAGCTGTGCACATTTCTCTAGAAAGTGAGGAACCAGGCTCTTCCCCTCGTTTGATAGCTTGGATCCCAGGAACAGTACGCTGAGAAAGGCTATTTTAGTTTTTCTAAAATTGAATTTGTAGCCAAGGGCTGCGAACCCTGACATGATCTGATCGACCCTGGCAAGATGAATGTTGAGGTCGTCATCTGTGAGATAGATGTCATCCACGTAGGACAACACCTCAGAATCAATATCATGTAGTATTGATGTTACACAGGCTGAGAACAGCCCTGGGCTGTTCTGATAGCCTTGGGGTAAACGACAAAAGCATTTTTGTGAGCCAAATAAGAATGCACTCAGGTCCTGACTTTTATGTGCTAAGTTCTGGCAGAAGAAACCGCTGGAAATATCCAATGTTGTTTTGTATTTTTGGCGCAATTTGTGCTGTGCTATGTGAATTTTGTATAGCGTATGTACGTGTATGACTGTTTAAGTGTCAGTGATTGAAGACTATTCTATAAGAATGGTCAGATTTTGCAACTGGGAATAACTGGTTATTCATTGCAGAGACACAGGGCTCAATTACTCCCGGTACTCGAGTTGAGTGAGGATCTCACTGGAGCTTTTGCTTCGTGTTTAACAGGATATTGTGGCTGAGGTTGGGGTGTAGACCTCATAGATATTAAATGACAAGGAGAATCCTTATCCCAACCTACATGATTGGGTGCCTGTGGCAAATCCCAATTGACAGCGTAGGCTTGCTTTACCGCCTCCGGAACATGATCAGAGAAAGAAGACAAAATTACATCTTCCCCATGTGGGAGCTTACGGACGTTCTCGGGTGGCCAGTCCATTTCGGCCAGCAGGATATCACAACTAAGTTCATCCCCAAAAAATCACACTAATGGTGCGCCCTATGTTTGGATATTTAAATCATAAATCCTGTCGGGTGGGAGAACACTGCCATCCACAGTCTCAACTGCAATAAAATCGCTAGTTGCTGTCGCATCCAGATGATCTTTCAGACTCTGGCGACATATTTTGACGTCTGCTGTGCTGTCTAACAGTCTCACTGCCCACGTCTTGTTCTTCAGCAATGTTCTCAAGTGTACTGGCAATTTTTAATTGACGGTGTTGACACCTTTTTTTGTTTTTAAACTGTGGCTTTTGTTGTGAGGACTTTCTTCTTTTTTGTCTGAAGACTGTGGTGAGTCTTTCTTCTGTTTCACGTATTCAGGACATCGATCAGGACGGCCCCCTCTCTCGCTACATCTATCCGGTGCATCCTGAAAGGAACGAGAGGGACGTGAATCAGTATATCTGTTAGGAGCTTTTATATTTTCTCTATTTCTGAGAGTATATCTCCTTTCGGGGTTCTCAGATGTGGAGCATCTGCTCTCTGATTTCGTTTATCTTTAAAAAAAAATTATGCTTATCCCAGCGCTTCTTAGAACCCTCCTGTGCCTGTTTAGTACCTTCTTTAGGGTGGGTACTCTGTATTTCAGGCTTCTTCGGCTTGGCTCCCAAACTATCCCGTCCCACCCTAGTATAGGTCTTAGAAATAATTTTCGGTAGCTCTTTCTCTGGAATCTCTCAGAGGCGCTGGCCTATAGCCAGTGCTACCGCTTCGCCTGTGATATTACTGAGTATGAATGAGGAGACTGCGTTGAAGTTATGCATTAATTTAATCCCCAAATCCAGGGCTGGTGCAGCCCGTGCTCATTTTGTATTTGATTTAACACTTCTGGTAAATTGGCAATTGTCGGGGTACCATGTGTGGTATTATAAATTGCAGCAAAGACTGTACCCCATGTGGCGCAGTCATCCATCGAGAAGAACCACCCAGAAGGGCAAGCACATTGTGAGAATTCTATGTTTCTCCTGTGGTCTCGTATAGGGAAACAAAGCATCCAGCTGATTTGTTTTCTGGGCTATCCAGAACGGTATTTTCTCCCGTTCTGTGGGTACCTTACCCATGATAGTATGTACTATTTGTGGATTAATCCCAATAGCCAATTGATATTCAGCAAGTGCTGGTGGTGCTGGACATGCTGGTGCAGTGTTCAAAGTTTGCATTACAAACTGAACAAGTCGTCTATAAAGCGATACTAGTTCAAGATGTAGGTTTCATAGGTAGGTCTGCTGCCTGCATGTTTTGTATACCCGGGTGAGGTGTGTATGTGTCAAACATAGGCCACATTGGTCCTTCATTACCTAAGGGACCTAGGGCCAGATTTAAAGAAAAGTGCGCAGCATCATGCTGCGCCAAAATTGGTAGTGCCACACTGCGTCACTTTAGAAACACAAGGATGTGTCATATTTAAGAAAATTCGGCGCACCCCTGCATTTCCCCCTGCGCTGGCGCTAAATTTAGCTACCAGCGCCAATGCAGGCATCCTTGCACCATCATGCAATGACATCTGTGTTGAAGGGTGTGAGTGTTTATGTGCAGAAAGGTTTTCCTTCCTGCACACAAACAATCACTAATGGCACTTTGGCACTTTGGCATAATGCAGCACACACAGAAGTGCCAAAGAGTAATTTTCAAATGATTGTTTATGTGCAGGAAGGGACACCTTCCCACACATAAACAATCCATTCTGGCATTTTGCTTTTTCTATGCATGCGGCAGAATGCAGCACACATAGAAAAAGCCAAAAATGAGGAGGAATAAAAGTATTCTTCCTCATTCTGCCCTGCTACCACTTGGGGTTAGATGTTGACGCTGCCTCAGGTTTACGAAATTTCATAAATCTGAGGCAGCATCAAAATGCAATGGGTGTTGCTGTGGCACGCCCACATCAACACCCACTGCACACCCCTTCCATGCACAGTGCTGTGTGGGAAGGGGCTGTATTTACAAGGTGGTGTTAAGCCACAAAAAGTGGCTTAATGCCACCTTGTAAATACGGCTCGGTACTTAGTGCCACAGGAGCGTCACAAAAAGGGACGCTCCTGTGGTGCTAGGGGCCTATAAATACAGCCCCTAATCTCACAGGTTGTTTTACATGTTGTAGGGTGCCTTCAAACGAGTACTGATGCTCCTGATGAGTCAGCAGTATTTCATGATACTGGTATGCTTGGTACCGTATTGGTACATTTCCAATTCTGTTTGTGTGGAATGTGAATGTAGTGTTGTTTTCCTTAGGAAAGTGAACCCAGGAATAAAATGTTTCTGTTTGGTAAGCTTCTCCATCTTCCACTATGAATGTAACATCTCCGCCCTCTTCTCTTAAGCCATGCACTTCTAGATGTAGAGTTAGTGCTTCTCTAGCATTCTCAGGAACTTCTATGTTGTTAGCTATGTTTTTGGACTGGGTAAAAGAGACGGAACACAAAATGGGGAGCAAAGTCCTCTTAAGAGTTCGAGCTCAAACAACCTACAGCCTAATTAGGTACTCCCTATTTAGCTCGGAGGATCTTCCCTAAGACCACGGACGTCTCCTTATAATGGTACTTAGGGTACCTGTTGTATGTGTGACAGTAATAGTCAGGGTATCTGTAAATTAGTGCCTAAACACCATTGCTGGTGGCACCATATCGTAGTTTGACTCTTGCTCTAGGCAAGACTGCTGGTTTAAGGATGACAGTACTTCTATTTGTAGGCGATTATGCCAGTCTTACAACAAGTCACAACTGTCGTCCCAACCTTCCCCGCTCACAAGCAGCACCTCACCAAAAACACAAACAGTAAAAGGTGATTTGTAGCAGCCTTTATGCATGGACTCGAGAATTTGACATCTCAGGGAGTGTCGTGGTTAACAGAGATTACCCTTTTCTCACATAAACACCATGTCTCAAGCAAACACGGGCAATGAAGAAGAAACAGTAGAGTTTCAATAGCTTTTATTTAGGAAAACTGCAATCTGCGATAAGTGGCATGGTCTGCAGTGATTAGGATAATGAACGGTGCAAGAAACAGAATGGTAGAGAGAAGAGTCATTAATACAAAGACCCCCACCATCTTGCAATCACATGTAATGACATAAAGAATGAGATATGTCCTAATACCCTAGCATAGTGAGCCTAACCTCTAACCTAAAAGAGAGCTAGGTATGATAAACCTACTCTGCCAATGCCATGTCCATGAGCCCCCCAACCATTGTTACCTTGGAATGAAGTCTCTAGTTCAGACTCTGTAGGGACACGAAGACTGGTTAAGTGTCAAGGTGACGTGCAGCATTGATAGCAGCGATGGCATCTGGTCGGAATCCCTCTGACTATCTGTTTAAGTGAGGAGTATTTATACAGATCTGCTTGGGCCCCTGCTGTAGGTCTGTTCCCAAACAATAGATAACAAGACATGCTTAGGACAGTAATTTTTATAAACAATCCCCTCGAAAGTGTGACGAGGGAAACACCTTAGCACGGTGGCACTCATAACGCAAAACTAAAACATGGGCCTAACAAAAAACAAGGCAGCCATCTTAAAAGATTTAATTAAATAAATGCGCTAAAACAGAGCAAGCTAAGTAGGGTAAAAGTCACTAGGTGACGGAACCACGATTCTGCAAGCCAAAGGCTAAACTAATTCCTGTATCCCATTAAAACAAACTGGGGTTCACTACACTACGGGGCATATTTATACTCCGTTTGCGCCGGATTTGCGTCGTTTTTTTTACACAAATTCGACGCAAAACTAACTCCATATTTATACTCTGGCGTTAGACGCGTCTAGCGCCAAAGTCCATGGAGTTTGCGTCACTTTTTAGCGTGAACACCTAGTTTGCGTTAATGATATGGAAGGTAGGCGTTCCCGTCTAAAAAATTGACTCCGAGGCATGTGCGCCGTATTTACACTCGCGGGCAAAAATCACACCTGGGAGTGGGCGGGTCAAAAAAAATGACGTCCAGCCTCTTTTGCTTCGTTTTTTAGCGCCTGGTCAGGGCAGGCGTTAAGGGACCTGTGGGGTCGGAAGGAGCCCAGAGGTGCCCTCCCGTGCCCCCAGGGACACCCCCTGTCACTCTTGCCCACCCCAGGAGGACGACTGAGGATGGAGGGACCCATCCCAGGGAACATAAGGTAAGTTCAGGTAAGTAATATTTTCTTTTTTTTTTTGTGGCATAGGGGGGCCTGATTTGTGCCCCCCTACATGCCACTATGCCCAATGACCATGCCCAGGGGACATAAGTCCCCTGGGCATGGCCATTGGGCAAGGGGGCATGACTCCTGTCTTTGCTAAGACAGGAGTCATTTCAATGGGGGTTGGGAGTCAAAAATAAAGGCGCAAATCGGGTTGAGGCGAAAATTTTGCCTCAGCCTGACTTGCCCCATTTTTTGGCGCCCAAGCTCCATTTTCCCCTACGCCGGCGCTGCCTGATGTACGTCATTATTTATCACGCACACCAGGCAGCTCCGCCGGCTAACACCGGCTAACGTCATTGAATAAATACAGCGCCCGCATGGCGCTTCAGAATGGCGTTAGCCGGCGCAAATTATTTTGACGCAAAACTGCGTTAGCGCAGTTTTGCGTCAAAAAGTATAAATATGGCCCTACATGTCTACGGGTCTGCCCCATAATCAGTTCCAAACTGAGTTTACTTCAAAATATGTCAGTGTATATTGATTATTATCTTTTTTTTCTTTGTTGAAAGCCTCAGCTCATATATAACAGGCATAAAGGATTTACAACGCATCTTCAGGACAAAGAGGATTTCCTAATGATCACCGTGATCATTACAAGTCTTTATATGAGCATTGACAATGTAGAAGGGAATAAAGATGTGGCTTTTTTTCTGAAAAGCAGGGCTCTTAAATATCATGAACATAATATGATGTGATTACAGATAATTGAATTCTACCTTGTTAATGCATTTTTTCTCGCTGCAGGGCAAATTTATAAACAAATACACAAGATGGTTATGGGTACCTGCTTCACTCCAGTACATGAATCTTTTCATAGACTGATGGGATAAGCAGGTTGCCTGGTCGGAAGCCAATGAATCTTGGACAGACAGAGTGACGATGTTGGCGAGGTACATCAATGATCTCTTTCTAATTTGGAAAGGAGGAGTACCATTAGCATAAGAATATGTAGCTAGACTTAAAAAAAACACACACAATCTTCACTTCATTTGTCAGAAAATTCAACATGAAGTTACTTTTTTAGATCTGAGTGTGTTTGTGGAAGCACAGAAAATATGTACGGCAATATATAGAAAACCGACTACAGTCAACTCCCTTTTGCACGCACAATGTAACCATCTACAGAGATGAAGTGGAGTATCCCTTATGCATATGAAACACAATTGTACAAGGGAAGAAAATCTTAATCAAACAGCCAATTACACAACTAGGAGATTTAGAGCCAGAGGATATCCTAAAAAAGTTTTAGAATTGGCTAAGTCCAGAGTAAATTCCACTAAAAGAGAAGAGCTATTATATGATAATCAGGAGCAGAAGCAAGAAGCTAAGATAAGATTAATTACAGATTTTTCTGAAAATACTGTGCATATCTCCAGCATTTTATTTAAAAATTGTCATATTTTGAAATCTGATAACATTGTGGGCCCAATATTGTCCAGTCATCCACTGGTAACATACAGAAGAAGTACTTCACTGAAAGATACATTAGTACATAGGCCCTCATTTGGACCTCAGCGGTCTTTTTTAAAGACCTCCTAGGTCCCGCCGGACAGAAGACCGCCAGTGTTGGCGGTCTTCCCCCAACCAGATTATGACTGATGGTGACCGTCCACCATTATTTGGACGGAGAGCTGCCAGCAGCCATGCTGGTGGTCGGCGGTGTAGTGGAGGCTGCTCCTCCGTTACCACCACATCATCAGAACACCGCGCATTGGAATTACGTACCAGTATTCGGCTTGTCGGTGTTCTGGTGACAGGGTGCTGGCGGCGGAGCGGCCCCCATGGATCCCGTTCCCTCCCGGAGGACCACCAAAGCAGGTAAGGTGTTAGTTCGACAGGGGAGTGGGGTGAGGGGTGTTGTGTGGTGTGTGCGTGAATGAGGGTGGGGGTATGAGTGTTTAGAGGGGGGGGGTGTATGTTTGCAGAGGGTGTGATGTGTGTGGTGGGGATGTATCGTGTATGTGTGTGCGCATGTGTGCTTGTATGTCCACGTGTATGTGTGTGAGTGGTGTGTGCGTGCGTGAGTGGGGGGGTGGGGGGTATGTTTAGGGTGGCCTATGGAGGTCAGGGGGTGGGGAGGGGGCCCTACCACCTTTGGGGGGGCAGTAGGGGGGTCATGGGTGTTGGGAGTGGACTCAGGGGAGGGGGAGGGCAGAGGGGGAGACCCCAATCAGTGCCAGGGAACGAATTCCCTGGCACTGATAGTGCCTACCGCTATGGATTTCGTGGTGGTTCAAAATCCACGAAATCCATGTCGGTATGCGGGGTCATGATTCCGCAGGCGACCTAGTGATGGCCCGCGGGCTGGAGACAGCTGTCTCCAGCCTGTCGGTCATTACTGCTGTGGTGGACGGTGTGGGACATTGGCGGTTTGGCATGTGCCAAACCACCAATTCCATAATGGGGCGGTAATTACCGCCGGCCTGTTTGCAGTCCTACCGCCATCATTGCACCGTTCGCCAGGGTTGTAATGAGGGCCATAGTCATTTTAATATTAAGCCTAGAATTCACAATAGAGATTTAGAGGAATTTTTCCCATGTACTAAATGTAATGCCTGCAAATTTAGCTGAAAGGGTAGAGAATATCATATCCTTTGACAATCAAAACTAGTAAGGATAAGACCTACAATGCCTTTTAACACAGAATACACAGTATATTGTCTAGTCTGCCTCTGTGGGAAACAATATCTAGGCAGTACAATATATCTCACAAAACAATGCATTTTAGAACGTTTTAGAACACATGCAGGGTGTCACCAACAAACCCCCCCCCATACCCAGAAGCAAGACACTATGAAATAAAGCATGCAAGTAAGAGAGATTTGATTCATTACTTTTGTCTGGATCATGTATGAGGGAATAGAGCCCTTATGCTAAGGAAACTGGAATCTAAGTACACCAATTTTCAAATTAAAATGCTAAAACACCTGAACAGCGATGAGGAGCTTGCCACCCACCTGAGTGAGTAAACAATCATCCAGGAGGGTAGCACATGTCTCATGTACAGTTAAAAAGTATATAGAAATACCAGACCTGCTTGGGGGACAATGAATAGCCATCCAGGGCACAGTTGTGTAACTGTGAGAGAACTGCATTTTAGATTACATTACTTTAAATAAGTCAATTTATTATTTGGAATTGTGCAATTTGATTCAATCACTTTTTATTTTTGAGGACTTGGGTTTTGTAAGACACTGGAGAAGAATGCAACAGAATATGTCAGTAAGGAAACTGTTTATACAGTTTGTCCACACGATTTAGCACTGAACAGCCTATTATATTCTGAAATTGTAACTGATTGTTTATCATGGAAGAAAATGATATAACAGGTGCTATGGGGAAGCCCAGTCCATAATGGTCTGAATCTTCCCTAGAAGTGGTGCAATCTGTTCTCCACCTACCAGGTGGCCCAGATTAACCACTTTCCCCTGCCCTATCTGGCACCTTGAAGCCTTAATAGTTAGGCCTGCCTTTTGCAGTACCTCCAAAACGTTCCAGAGGTGGACCAGGTGATCATCCCAGGTGGGGCTAAAGACAGCAATATCATCCAAATATTCTGCACTAAAAACTTCCAAACTTGGAGGACTGTATTCACCAGCCTCTGAGAAGTGGCAGTTGCATTTTTCAAATCAAAGGTCATCACTGTGAAGTGATAATGCCCTCCTATGGTAGAAAATGCTGTTTTTCAGTAAGTATCTTCTGACATCTTGATCTGCCAATACCCTGCAGTCAAGTCAAAAGTGCTTAGATACTTGGCAGATGCCAGTGTATCTATTAGCTCATCTGCTCTGGGTATAGGGTGAGCATCTGTTTTGGTTACTGTATTAAGACCCCTACAGGCCACACAAAGTCACATTTCTCCCTTTCCTTCTTTCCTATGTGGTTTGGGGACAAGCACCACTGGGCTGGCCCAGGGGATATCAGAAGGCTCAATAACTCCAAGGTCTAACATTTTCTGAACTTCAGCTTTTATGCAATCACCGACACGGTCAGGTTGCCTGTAAATTTTACTTTTGCCAGGTAAACTGTCTCCAGTGTCAATTGTATGTTCACACAAGGTAATTGTACCAGGTGTGAGGGAGAAGAGTTCTGAAAACTGACCAAGGAGATTTTTACAGTCTTCCTTCTGCTCAGCAGTAAGGCAGTCTGCCAGAACTACTCCGTTCACTAAGCCATCAGCTTCAGTGGTGGAGAAAAGATCAGGGAGAGGGTCACTCTCTTCTTCCTGTCCCTCACCTGTAGGCATGAGCAGGGTTAAGTCAGCCCTCTCATAGTAAGGCTTTAGGTGATTGACATGAAGCACCCTAGGGGGGCTTCTGGCCGTGCCCAGGTCCACCAGGTAGATGACCTCACCTTTCTTTTTCTACAGTTAGATGGGGTCCACTCCATTTGTCCTTGAGTGCTCTTGTGGTCACAGGCTCCAATACCCATACCTTCTGTCCTGGGTAGTACTCTGTCAGGACACCATTCTGGTCAAACCATTGCTTTTGGAGCTCTTGGCTGGCCTGAAGGTTTTTGCTGGCCTTTTTCATGTACTCAGTTATTCTACTTCTCAGGCCAAGCACACAGTCCACAATGTCTTGTTTTGGAGCTTTTAAAGGCTGTTCCCAACCCTCCTTAACAAGAGAAAGGGGACCCCTAACAGGGTGACCAAATAGGAGTTCAAAGAGGCTGTAGCCCACTCCTTTTTGGGGTACCTCCCTCTAGGCGAAAAGGAGGCATAGTAATAGGACATCCCATCTCCTTCTGAGTTTTTCAGAGATTCGTATAATCATACATTTGAGAGTTTTATTAAACCTCTCAACCAGTCCATTATTTTGTTGGTGATAAGGGGTGGTGAACTTGTAGGTAACACCACACCCCTTCCACATTGCTTTTAGGTATGCAGACACGAAGTTACTACCTTTGTCTGACACCACTTCCTTAGGGAAACCTACCCTGGAAAAGATTCCCAGGAGGGCTTTTGCCACTGCAGGAGCTGTAGTGGTCCTTAAAGGGATAGCTTCTGGATACCTTGTGGCATGGTCCACCCCCACAAGGATAAATCTAATGCCAGAAGCAGTTGGAGGGTCAAGGAGGCCAACAATATCAACCCCTACCCTTTCAAAGGGCACCCCAACCACTGGTAGTGGCATTAAGAGGGCCTTTGGGGTGCCACCAGTTCTGCCACTGGCTTGGCAGGTGACACAGGAGCGATAAAACTCCTTTATGTCTTCTGACATATGGGGCCAGTGAAAATGTGGGACAAGTCTGTCCCATGTTACACTCTGGCATAAATGCCCAGCTAAAGGGATGTCATGAGCCAGAGTTAGGAGGAATTCCCTGTACTGAAGGGGGATGACCAGTCTCCTTGTGGCACCAGGTTTAGGGTCCCTTTCTTCAGTATAAAGGAGATTATTCTCCCAATAAACTCTGTGTGTGTCAGTGACATCACCATTTTGCTGCTTGACAGCTTGCCGTCTGAGGCCCTCCAATGTGGAACAGGTTTGCTGTGCCACACTCAGCTCTTTCCTTGCAGGCCCCCTGCACCCAAGAGCTCAGCTCTGTCAGCTTCCAGCTTCTTTGATGTAGGTTCTGTACAGGGAGAGAATTCCTCTTCTTCAAAAGGGGAATCATCTGTGGAGGGAGAAGTAGTAGACAAGGGTTTGCCCTTCTTACCGCTAGTGTTTGGGAGCACTTGGGGCCAGATGTAGCAAAGGTTTTTCACGTTGCAAACAGCGAATTTCGCTGTTTGCGACGTGCAAAACCCACATCGCAATGCCCTATTCCCGTTTTGCGAGTCGGTAACCTGGTTACCGAGTGGCAAAACGGGACTGTGAGTCGTAAATAGGAATGGGAGTTCCCCTTCCTATTTGCGAGTCTCAGCGCGATGCTGCATTGCTTTGTGACCGCGAACACGGTCGCAAAGCAATCGCAGTTACCACCAGTGTCACACTGGTGGTAACCCATTCGCAAAAGAGAAGGGGTCCCCATGGGACCCCTTCCCCTTTGTGAATGGCCTGGAAAACATTTTTTCAGAGCAGGCAGTTGTCCTATGGACCACTGCCTGCTCTGAAAAAACTAAACTGAAACGTTTCATTTTTTCATTTTGTAATGCATCTCTTTTTCCTTTAAGGAAAACGGGCTGCATTACAAAAAAAAACCTGCTTTATTTAAAAGCAGTCACAGACATGGTGGTCTGCTGTCTCCAGCAGGCCACCATCCCTGTGAGTGCTGCGAATCCCAAGGGGGTCGCAAATTGCGACCCACCTCATCAATATTAATGAGGTGGGCCTTTGCGACCCCCTTGCGAGTCGCAGATGGTGTCGGGGACACCATCCTGCATCATGAATTGCGACTCGCAAATTGCGAGTCGCAATTCAGGACATGCGTACATCTGGCCCTTGGTCCATTGTTACAGGATCCAAGTTTCCCTGTCCTCTTTGCTTCTTGGCCTGAGCCCTGGTAAGAGCAAATATATGCCCAGGAATGCCCGGCATTGTTGCATGGGCCTCCAACTCCACTTCAGCCCAAGCTGAAGTCTCCAAATCATTGCCTAGCAGACACTCTGCAGGTAAATCAGTGGCTACCACAACTTTCTTTGGACAAGTTGAGATTCACAACAGCCATGGCGTGGCTTACAGTGTTGCTATGGGCGTCTGTCACTTGGTACTGGTGACCAAGTAGGTGCTGCTCGGAAGCAACCAGTTTGTCCATCACCATTGTGACACTGGCACATGTGTCCCTGTACGCCTCACCTTGAACACCATTAATCAGGGGTAGCTGCTTGTACTTGTCCATATTAAGGTGACCTGCAACTAAAGTGGCTAGGTCAAAGCCACCATCAGAGACTAAAACAGCCTCAGTGATCTCCCGAACTAGACCAACCCCAACTACATTACCAATGGGGAGCCCAGCTACACCCTTTGATTGGCTATTAGTAGTGTTTTTCCCACCACCACTGCTATTACTAGGGGCACTAGTGGTTGCATTTGGGGTTGTGGTGGTGGGAGATTTGGTGTTTTTCTTTGGACAATGACTGTCAGTTGCCCAATGGTCTTTGGCTTTAAACATATAACACCAAGGTTTCTTATCTTTGTGAGAAGAGGATTTGGACCCACCACCCACAGAGGATTTTTGTGGCCTGATGAAGACTCTGATGATTTTTTATCTTCGTCCCCACCGTTGTCATGTGACTTACCCTCCATCTTCTTGCCATCCTTGTCACCCCCTCTATGAGCTTTTCTGCTCACCCTTGTTCTGACCCATTTGTCTGCCTTCTTTCCCAATTCTTCGGGAGAGGTGAGATCTGAGTCCACAAGATACTGATGTAACAAGTCAGAAACACAATTATTCAAAATATGTTCTCTCAGAATCAAGTTATACAGGCTTTCATAGTCAGTGACCTTACTGCCATTTAACCCACCTTCTAGGGCCTTCACAGAACAGTCTGCAAAGTCTGTCCAGTCCTGTGATGACTCCTTTCTGGTCTCTCTGAACCTAAGTCTGTACTGTTCAGTGGTTAAGCCCAGACCATTCAAGAGTGCACTTTTAAGAATTTGGTAATTATCAGCATCATCCTCCCTGACAATAAGAAGTCTGTCTCTCCCCTTGCCAGAGAAGAATAACCAAAGAATAGCATCCCACTGTACATGAGGGACCCCCTGAACTTTACAAGCCCTCTCAAGTGCAGAAGACCACCTGTAGATGTCATCACCATCCTTGTAAGGAGGGACAAATTTGTGCAGATTTCTAGAATCAAATGAAGGTTCCCTAACATTTTATTTCTAAAACTGCTGCTGCCACCATGGGCAACTAACCCCAAACCCTGCCTCTCCTTCTCCACAGGCAGGGATTTCCTGTCTAAGGCCAACTTGCTGCATTAGCCTCAATCTGGTCTCCTCTAACCTCAGCTTTCTGAGTTCCTTATCTAGGGACTGGTCCTAAGGGTTAGAATTATGTGAAGCCTCTGAAACAGTGGTAACATGAGAGTGTGCAGAGGCAGATCTATCTCTAACAGGGGCCACTCCAGTGACCTGGCCTCTAGGGGTGAAGGGAGCCCAACTTGTGTGTGAACCCTTCCCACTACCAGTTATACTAGGGGGGCGTATTGACAGATAGATTTGTGAAAGGACCCTCCCCAGGATTGTCTTTCTGCTCCTCTGAGCCTTCCTGGTTGGAGTCATCCTCTACCTCTTCCCCTGTGTGATCTTGACCAGTACTGAGTCCCTGGTCATCTTGGAGGAGAAGATTTAAGAGGAACTCCTTATTGGGGTTCTTCCCAATCCCTAAACATTTTTCAATACAGAGACCCCTCAAACTTTGAAAGTTAAGATTTTTATATCTTGTTTTCACAACTCTAGGGGTAGCTACAGAAGACATATTGAAAGAGAAAAAACATTTGGGAAAGTGAGCAAAATGTTAGTAGAATAACAGAGCTATTGTTTTAGAGAAAAGAGAAAACTTTTCAAGACTTTGTAAAACTTTTTCAAAGTTTAAAGAACTTTTAGAAAGTTAGAAAATTACTTCTAGGTATATACTATGTATGTTCTAAGTATTGGATCAAGCTTTTCTTGTGAAAAGTGGTAAAGCAATTGTAAGTACTTATCCCACCACTGCACCAGGTTGGCCTGGTTTGTGGTGGGTACCTTGGGTACTTACACCTCATACCAAGTCCAGTTATCCCTTATTAGTGAAGTAGTAGTGTTCTAGTAGCTTAGGCTGATAGATGTAGCTATATCAGAGCAGCTTAGACTGAACTAGGAGACATGCAAAGCTCATGCAATACCACTTATAGTTACACAGTACTGATACACAAGTAAAGACAATGCTCAGTGTTACCAAAAATAAAGGTATTTATTTGGGTGACACAATATCAAAAATATATCAGAGGCAATACTCCTTCTGGAGGTGAGTATTTTACACAATATATACACTAGACACCAAAATTAGACAAGTAAATAACCATAGAATCATGCAAGCAATAGGAAATGCTACAGATTGCAAAGGGAGAAAATAGGTCAGGAGCAACACAAACCATATACTAAGAAAGTGGAATGCGAATCAAGAATTCCCCCCCAGACAAGTGCAGTATGTGCAGACTCGCTGGGAGAGTAAGCATACAGTAAAGGTAAGTAAATTACCCCACCCAGATCCCAGAAAAGCAGGAGTAAAGTACTGCAAGTTTTCTTAGGACACACTACACATCGTGATTGGGATATTGCAGTAACCACCCAAGTCTGCAAACAACAACTGCTGGCTTCCTGGACCTGAAGACCTGCAAAAGAAGGGGACCAAGTCCAGAAGTTGAAAGAAGTTCCAGGAAGGACAGGAGCCTCTGCCAACCCAGAAGATGGTGCAAATGAAGAGTCCCTGGTTAGTCAAAGATTGCAGGAATGCTAAGAAGATGCCAGCGGGTTCCTGTGTGATGCAAAGGATGTCCCACGACGTGAAGAAGGATGCAGACATGATTCATGTTGGAAGTCACCAACAAGTCTTGGTTACGACAAAAGTGCGTTTTGTGTCAAAATGGCGCTGGCTGGACATAGGAGAGACCAGGGGGCCTCAACTCTGTGTGAGGAGGAAGAGGGGGCTCTCAGCACTTTAGAAAACCCTCAGGATGCCAGACAGCACCCACGGGAGTCCTAGGACACGGGGACAAATGAGGTGGAAAACAAGGTTGGTGCAGCACAACAAAGGAAGGTCCTGTGCTGCCGAAGAACAACT
The DNA here is from genome assembly GCF_031143425.1 of Pleurodeles waltl. Lineage (NCBI taxonomy): Eukaryota > Metazoa > Chordata > Amphibia > Caudata > Salamandridae > Pleurodeles > Pleurodeles waltl. The sequence goes on along the minus strand of NC_090447.1, from coordinate 492,197,815 downwards.
CAGCGAGTTGAGCATCACAGGATGGAGTACTGGGGACCTGGGCCAGGTTGTGCACAAAGGAATTTTGCAAATAGTGCACAGAGGCCTCAGGAGATGATGAAGGTGCAGTACACAAGGGTACCGTCGCTCTCACGGAAGGCAACGTCTTACCTCCTCAAAATTGCGTCAGCAGGAACTCAGGACAGTCTATGTCGATGGGGTCCAACCTCTGTGTCCTTAGGAGCAGGCTCTTCACTGTGAGAGGAGTCCAAGGGTACTGGTCATCATCTTAAAAGGTGCCTGTTGGAGCAGGGGAGTGACTCTGTCACCCACAGGAGATTTCTTCAGTCCTTCTGGAGCAGGGTGAAGACAGGGAGTCCCCCGATCGTGCACACCATGGAAACTCTTGCAGTTGCTGGCTGGAGCTGAAGTTGCAGAGGAAAGTATCCCTTGTGGATACTTTGATGCTGTTACAGCAGTTCCTGGAGCAGGCTACGGTTGATCTGAAGTCAGAGGATGATGAAGTGGTTGCAGGGGATTCCTGAAGGAAACTTGCAAGCAGAATCTGAAGAGAACCCACAGGAGAGACCCTAAATATCCCTGAGAGGGGGATTGGCTACATTATTAGGTATGGACCTTTCAGGAGGGTTCTCTAACGTCACCTGCTGGCACTGGCCACTCAGAGCCCTCCAGAGTGCCCCTACACCTTGCAAAGCAAGATGGCTGAAGTCTGGGACACACTGGAGGAGCTCTGGGCACCACCCCTAGGGTGGTGATGGACAGGGGAGTAGTCACCCCTTTTTCCTTTGTCCAGTTTTGCACCAGAGCAGGGGACATGGGGTCCCTCAACCGGTGTAGACTGGCTTATGCAAGGAGGGCACCATCTGTGCCCTTCAAAGCATTTGCAGAGGCCGGGGGAGGCTACCCCTCCCCAGCCTGTAACACCTATTTCCAAAGGGAGAGGGTGTAACACCTTGCCCCCAGAGGAAATGTTTTGTTCTGCCTTCCTGGGGCTGGGCTGCCCAGACCCCAGGAGGGCAGAACCCTGTCTGTGAGGTGGCAGCAGCTGTAGCTGCAGTGCAAGCCTCATAAATCTGGTTTGGCAGTCCTGGGGGTCCTTGGTGGAGGCCCCAGGATACATGGAATTGGCTCCCCAATACCAGATCTGGAATGGGGGGGACAATTTGATTATCTTAGACATGTTACATGGCCATATTCAGGGTTACCATTGTGAAGCTACATATAAGGGTAGCCTCACACTTAGTAACTTTGCACCTGGAGCAAGTGAAGGTTAGACATATAGGTGACTTATAAGTTACTTAAGTGCAGTGAAAATGGCTGTGAAATAACGTGTGCGTTATTTCACGCAGGCTGCAATGGCAGGCCTGTGCAAGGGTTTGTCTGAGCTCCCTATGGGTGGCAAATGAAATGCTGCAGCCAATATGGATCTCCTGGAATCCCAATGCCCTGGGTACCCAGGTGCAATATACTAGGGACTTATAAGGGGCGTCCAGTGTGCCAATTGAAATTGGTAAATGAAGTCACTAGCCTGCAGTGACAAATTTCAAAACAGAGAGAGCATAAGCACTGAGGTTCTGGTTACAGAGCCTCAGTGACACAGGCAAGCACTATACAAACACACACATTAGGCAATAAACTATGAGCACTGGGGTCCTGAACAGCAGGATCCCAGTGAGACAGGCCAAGGAAGATCGTACTTTCCTACAGGGGGGGACCACAACCACCCTGGGGGACCACAACCACCCAGGGCCAGCTCCTGTGCTATCTCCGGAGGTGCCCACCATCGGGAGATAGCTGTTTGCTTTTGCCTGGTGGGAGCAGTGACAGCTTCTCCAAGCAAATGCAAACCCTCTGCTTCCAGCCAGTGGGAACTGTGAATATGCTCCTGCTTGATGGAAGCACAGCTTTCATCTCTTTCCTTTCCCTCAGATATGCAAGCAAGGAAAGAGATAAAAGTATTGCTCCTGCAGACAGGGAGTTGCATTTTGTAGCAGTGCCCTGTGTGTGGGAGGAATACTGGCACATGCAGGAGATGGGGAGCTGGCTGAGACAGCTGGGGCTATGAGGCTCCTCTATAGTCCCCATTACAGAATACTGGGTGCCCAGGAGGACGTGGTTGGGCCCAGGAGATGAGGTCACAGGGCTGAAATTGGCCTAGGGAGGGAGGCCCCACTGCCCCCTCCTAGTTTAAAATAAATATTTGGTCCCGGGGAGGTGATGGTCCCCAGGACCTGGGAGTCCCTCTAGCCACCCCCACTTTATCTTTGAGTGAAATGTAGGTATGGCTGGACACTTTACAGTAGGGAGGCATCTGTGGCCTTGTAGTTAAGGTCTCAGACCTTCACAGTGAAGGTTAAGGGTACCAGTCTAGGAGTGTCAGTGTGTATTTTCGTGCTTAAATTTTTTTTTTCATCTTCAAATATTTAACCCCTTTGCTGCCAGGCCTTTTCCCTCTCCTGTGCAGGCCTTTTTTTGCCTATTTGGGGCAGTTCGCGCTTAGGCCCTCATACCTTTTTGTCCACATAAGCTAACCAAGCCAAATTTGCGTCCTTTTTTTCCAACATCCTAGGGATTCTAGAGGTACCCAGAGTTTGTGGGTTCCCCTGAAGGAGGCCAAGAAATTAGCCAAAATACAGTGAAAATTTCGGTTTTTTTAATAAAATGGGAAAAAGTGGCTGCAGAAGAAGGCTTGTGGATTTTCCCCTGAAAATGGCATCAACAAAGGGTCTGTGGTGCCAAACTCAGCAGCTTCCCAGCTTTCAGGAACAGGCAGACTTGAATCAGAAAACCCAATTTTTCAACACAATTTTGGCATTTTACTGGGACATACCCCATTTTTGCAATTTTTTGTGCTTTCAGCCTCCTTCCAGTCAGTGACAGAAATGGGCATAAAACCAATGCTGGATCCCGGAAACCTAAACATTTCTGTAAAGTAGACAAAATTCTGAATTCAGCAAGGGGTCATTTGTGTAGATCCTACAAGGGTTTCCTACAGAAAATAACAACTGAAAAAGAAAAATATTGAAATTGAGGTGAAAGAAACATCAATTTTTCTCTACGTTTTACTCTGTAACTTTTCCCTGCAATGTCAGATTATCGAAAGCAATATACCGTTACGTCTGCAGGACTCCTCTGGTTGTGGGGATATATAGGGCTTGTAGGTTCATCAAGAACCCTAGGTACCCAGAGCCAATAAATGAGCGGCACCCTGCAGTGCTTTTTCATTCTATACCGGGTATACAGCAATTCATTTGCTGAAATATAAAGAGTAAAAAATAGCTATCAAGAAAACCTTTGTATTTACAAAAAGGGCACAAGATAAGGTGTAGAGGAGCAGTGGTTATTTGCACATCTCTGAATTGCGGGGTGACCATACTAGTATGTGAATTACAGGGCCTTTCTCAAATAGATGTCTTTTTTACACACTCTCCTATATTTGGAAGGAAAAAATGTAGAGAAAGACAAGGGGCAATAACAATTGTTTCGCTAATCTATGTTCCCCCAAGTCTCCCGATAAAAATTATACCTCACTTGTGTGGGTAGGCCTAGCGCCCGCGACAGGAAACGCCCCAAAACGCAACGTGGACACATCCCATTTTTTTAAAAGAAAACAGAGGTGTTTTTTGCAAAGTGCCTACCTGTAGATTTTGGCCTCTAGCTCAGCCGGCACCTGGGGAAACCTACCAAACTTGTGCATTTCTGAAAACTAGAGACCTAGGGGAATCCAAGATGGGGTGACTAGTGGGGCTCTGACCAGGTTCTGTTACCCAGAATCCTTTGCAAACCTCAACATTTGGCAAACAAAACACATGTTCCTCACATTTCTGTGGCAGAAGGCTCTGGAATCTGAGAGGAGCCACAAATTTTCTTCCACCCAGCATTCCCCCAAGTCTCCCGATAAAAATGATACCTCACTTGTGTGGGTAGGCCTAGCGCCCGCGACAGGAAACGCCCCAAAGCGCAACGTGGACACATCCAATTTTTTGAAAGAAAACAGAGGTGTTTTTTACAAAGTGCCTACCTGTAGATTTTGGCATCTAGCACAGCCGGCACCTAGGGAAACCTACCAAACCTGTGCATTTCTGAACACTAGAGACCTAGGGGAATCCAAGATGGGGTGGCTTGTGGGGCTCTGACCAGGTTCTGTTACCCAGAATCCTTTGCAAACCTCAAAATTTGGCTAAAAAAACACATGTTCCTCACATTTCTGTGGCAGAAAGTTCTGGAATCTAAGAGGAGCCACACATTTCCTTCCACCCAGCGTTCCCCCAAGTCTCCCGATAAAAATGAGACCTCACTTGTGTGGGTAGGCCTAGCGCCCGCGACAGGAAACGCCCCAAAGCGCAACGTGGACACATCCAATTTTTTGAAAGAAAACAGAGGTGTTTTTTGCAAAGTGCCTACCTGTAGATTTTGGCATCTATCACAGCCGGCACCTAGGGAAACCTACCAAACCTGTGCATTTCTGAACACTAGAGACCTAGGGGAATCCAAGATGGGGTGACTTGTGGGGCTCTGACCAGGTACTGTTACCCAGAATCCTTTGCAAACCTCAAAATTTGGCTAAGAAAACACATGTTCCTCACATTTCTGTGGCAGAAAGTTCTGGAATCTGAGAGGAGCCACAAATTTCCTTCCACCCAGCGTTCCCCCAAGTCTCCCTATAAAAATTATACCTCACTTGTGTGGGTAGGCCTAGCGCCTGCGACAGGAAACGCCCCAAAGCGCAACGTAGACACATCCAATTTTTTTAAAGAAAACAGAGGTGTTTTTTGCAAAGTGCCTACCTGTAAATTTTGGCCTCTAGCTCATCCGGCACCTAGGGAAACCAACCAAACCTGTGCATTTCTGAAAACTAGAGACCTAGGGGAATCCAAGATGGGGTGACTTGTGGGTCTCTGACCAGGTACTGTTACCCAGAATCCTTTGCAAACCTCAAAATTTGGCTAAAAAAACACATGTTCCTCACATTTCTGTGGCAGAAAGTTCTGGAATCTGAGAGGAGCCACAAATTTCCTTCCACCCAGCGTTCCCCCAAGTCTCCCGATAAAAATGATACCTCACTTGTGTGGGTAGGCCTAGCGCCTGAGACAGGAAACGCCCCAAAGCGCAACGTGGACACATCCAATTTTTTGAAAGAAAACAGTGCCTACCTGTGGATTTTGGCCTGTAGCTCAGCCGACACCTAGGGAAACCTACCAAACCTGTGCATTTTTGAAAACTAGAGACCTAGGGGAATCCAAGATGGGGTGACTTTTGGGGCTCTGACCAGGTTCTGTTACCCAGAATCCTTTCCAAACCTAAAAAAAAAACACATGTTCCTCACATTTCTGTGGCAGAAAGTTCTGCAATCTGAGAGGAGCCACAAATTTCTTTCCACCCAGCGTTCCCCCAAGTCTCCCGATAAAAATGATACCTCACTTGTGTGGGTGGGCCAGGTGCCTGCAACAGAATAAGGCCCATCTTTAGACGGACTCTGCTTTGGGGACCCACATAAGTGAGGTGTCATTTTACTTGGGAGACTGAGGGGAAAACTGGGGAGTAGGAATTTTGTGCTGGAGCGGTGATCCTACTAAGAAAAGTCAGGAAAATATGCTTTTTTATGTAAATTTTGAGGTTTACAGAGGAGTCTGGGTAAGAAAATGTTGGGGGAGCAACACAAGCCAGACCTCCCTGGACTCCTTGGGGTGTCTAGTTTTAAAAAATGTCTGGGTTTTGTAGGTTTCTCTAGATGAAGGCCGCACCCAGGACCAAAAACATAGGTGGGCCCTCCCCCCCAAACACAGGTATTTTTGTGATATATCATTTTGATGTGTGCACATACGTCCGTGATGTGCCAAACACTAAAATTGTGAAAAGAAACACACTTAGGTTATGTGAAAAAGACCCCTCACCCACCAACCAAGTTGGTGGCATGCTTCCTCATCGGGGTCCCACCCGAGGCACCTAGCGTGTCACAGGTGTGCTGCGACGCCTGATTACAGCGGAGCAGGTTTTGTCATTTTTACCACACATAGGTGGTCATTCTGACCCTGGCGGTCTTTGACCGCCAGGGCGGAGGACCGCGGGAGCACCGCCGACAGGCCGGCGGTGCTCCAATGGGGATTCCGACCGCGGCGGTAAAGCCGCGGTCGGACCGGCACCACTGGCGGGCTCCCGCCAGTGTACCGCCGCCCCATTAAATCCTCCGCGGCGGCGCAGCTTGCTGCACCGCCGCGGGGATTCCGACCCCCCCTACCGCCATCCAGATCCCGGCGGTCGGACCGCCGGGATCCGGATGGCGGTAGGGGGGGTCGCGGGGCCCCTGGGGGCCCCTGCAGTGCCCATGCCACTGGCATGGGCATTGCAGGGGCCCCCGTAAGAGGGTCCCTACATGTATTTCACTGTCTGCTGCGCAGACAGTGAAATACGCGACGGGTGCAACTGCACCCGTCGCACAGCTTCCACTCCGCCGGCTCGATTCCGAGCCGGCTTCATCGTGGAAGCCTCTTTCCCGCTGGGCTGGCTGGCGGTCTGAAGGCGACCGCCCGCCAGCCCAGCGGGAAAGTCAGAATCACCGCCGCGGTCTTTCGACCGCGGAACGGTAACCTGACGGCGGGACTTTGGCGGGCGGCCTCCGCCGCCCGCCAAGGTCAGAATGAGGGCCATACTGTTTGGATTTGGCATGAGGGTGAGTGATGGTTCAGTGGATCAAATTTTATTAACAAGAGATTTCACAAAAATGAAATGCACTGTTAATAACTGAAAGGCAAAAAACTGAACCAATGACTCACAGCTCGTGAGCTGTAAAGCCGCGACAAGGCACCAACCGCTTTACAGTCCATTCACACACCTTTCATACATGACACGCACAAGACCATTCACACAGCCAGCCATGGGCCCAGCACATTACAACACTCACATCGACAGACTGCGCCACTCAAGGGCCTATCACGTACATACGCCCACATGCCTAATACAATAATCACACCAGCTGATGGGAGTGTGGACTGGCATTTGGCTGGCACCGCCAGCCAAGCGCCACCCCAAGCACACCGCCAGCCAAGCGCCACCCCAAGCACACCGCCTTCCAAGCGCCACCCCACGCACACCGCCAGCCAAGCGCCACCCCACGCACACCGCCATCACTTTTTTTGTTTATAAACAACAAAGAAACCACTAATTATAAAATAAGCACAAAACTACAAACACAAAAGCTCTAACTAAATACGACAGAGATGCCAACCGTGAAACATATGAAAATATAAAACAGACAGCTTACGCTCACTGAATTTCCCAGATTTTTTTTTTGGTATGGTAACTTCTATAACAGCTGGGCACACACAGCCCAGGCTTTGAAGGGCATTCGGGGCAGTACATCCGGCTCTCCCTCCGGATTAATCTCCGGGCACATACTCTACATTTCTTTGTGGGCAAGTCTTTTTTGGGAGTGGGAGGAATGTGATCTGGAAAGTGCCGATCTTTCAATCTAGCCACATCCTCCACCACTTCTACTCTAGGAACTCTTGCCGGTTCCACCACAATAAGGCTTTCTATCACCGACTCCTGAAATTTAACAAAAGTCATCCTTGACTCAGGTGAACAATCCTTGTATACAATAAAGGCATTAAAAGTTGCCAAATGAAATAAATGTAGGGCCAACTTTTTATACCACAAATAAGACTTACGAAGAGCAGTGTAAGGTTCCAACCTCTGATCTACTCTATCAACACCACCTATGTGCCTATTGTAGTCCAAAATGCACGCAGGTTTGCGCACTTCCACAACCTGACCCCAAACAGTCACAGGGGAAGTACTCTCATCATGGATGGTCGATAGCATGTACACATCCCTCCAGTCTGAAAATTTCAGAGCTAGCAGCTCATTATTCCGCAAGGCACTGCACTGTCCCCTCTCAAGTTTTTTTACAGACAAGCTCCCTTGGATAGCCTTTCCGGTTAGAACGGATTGTGCCACAAGCAACAGTGTCCACTCTAAACAACTCCTTGAACAACTGCACTCCAGTGTAGAAATTATCTACATACAAATGGTGACCTTTGTTAAACAGCCGTCTAGCAAGTTCCCACACAATTTTTTCGCTAACTCCAAAAGTGGCCGGACAACCAGTTGGGTCAATACTGGAATCCCTACCAGTGTAGACCCGGAAATTATAAACATATCCTGTACTGCTTTCTGACAGCAGATACAATTTAATCCCATACCGTGCCCTCTTACTAGGAATGTACTACTTAAAAACTAAACGCCCCTTGAAAAGGACCAAAGACTCATCCACACTTATCTCTTTGCCTGGAACATAGACCTCTGAAAACCGATCCACAAAATGATCAAGGACAGGCCTAATCTTAAAAAGACGGTCACAATCAGGGTGATCTTGTGGCAAGGCTAAAGCATTGTCTACAAAATACAGCGTACAAAGAAGAAGCAAATACCGATTACGTGTCATAGTTGCAGGAAATATAGCAGTTGCCATCAAGGGACTAGTAGACCAATAAGAAGCCAGTGACGGCTTCCTGATCAACCCCATCAAAAAAGACAAACCTAAAAACCTTTTCATCTCTTCCAGATATGTGGGAACCCACTGAGTAGCTCTAGACTGAGGCTTAAGTCTGGCAGCGTTGTCCCGCAAATATTGCTCTGCATACAAATTTGTCTGCTCCACAATCTCTTCCAAAAATACATCGTCCATAAACAAGTGAAAGAAATGGACAGGCAAAAGGTTTTCCGTATTAACTCTACACCCTGGGAGACCAGTAAATGCAGGTAACTGTGGCTGCTCCATGTTTGGGGCAATCCAGGTGTCAGGTCTTCTAATGGGAAACCCTTCAGCCCCAGGCTGCTGCACTCTTGGCACATCAATGTCCTCCTCTAACACAGGCCCTTCATCTGCACTGAGAGTAGCTTCCTCATCAGAAGAATACTTTCGGACAGAAAACTCACTTCCAGATTCTCCTGCTTCCTCCTCTGCCTCAGATGCAGAGTCAGTGTCGTAATCATGGTCTGAAGACGACTCAAAGAGCATGCGAACAACCTGCTGAGCGGTCACTTTGCGGCTAGCCATGATCCTCACTAACAACAAATGGATTGCCAACAACAACTAGCACTAAAATAAGTAATAAACAAAGTGTAGCTTTATCACAAAGAGTTATGTACTACAAAAAACTATACCACTCACTTGCCTAAAAAAGCTACTCACCAAGCAACTACTCTGCACTGACACAGCAATCACCAATGATATCCCACTAAAAAGAAAAAAGAAAAAAGCTAATTAGACATATGACAACACAAACATCACTGTGCTCAACTCTAAGGACAATGTCAAACACACAATACTGCATTTAGTACACCACCTACAAACATGTCATTCATGCATGTCAACAATACTCCTTTGGAGTAAATTGCTTTCACTTACCTAAAACATGCAACTATGCAAACCGCAGGACAACTACTGCCAAAACCGCAAGGATCCACAGCAAAGGAAGCAAAAGCATTGAACAAGAAGAAAAAGAAGAAATCAATTGTTATAATCACAAATACAAATACTTCGCCAGTTGACAAACACCCCACCACCAAGAACTTAGAAGTTGTCCCTGGTACCTAAGTGGATCCTGCCCCCCTCGGGGGTAGATGGGCATAAAAGAATTGGCCAATCAGCCCCCAAGGGGGGCAGAAATGGGCAACACCTCTGTGCCCCCTTTAGGGGGCGACCCTTCCCAAAGGGGGCACCCCCAGCACAAAAAAAAAAAAAAATCCCTGGCGTATTGGTGGTTTCTGCCCTCCTTGGGGGCAGATGGGCCTACAAAAATAGGCCCAAAGGGGGCAGAGAGGGCCAATACTAACTTTCCCCACTTTAGGGGGGCGACCGTTGCCCAAGGGGTGCCCCCAAACACACACTACACACACACACCACACAATCCCTGGCGCCTAGTGTGCTTCCACCCCCCGGGGGCCAGATCGTCCCAAAAAATGGCTGGTCTGCCATCGGGGGGGCCGAAACAGAAAAAAAAAAATAGCCCCCCAGGGAAGCGACCCTTGCCCAAGGGGTTGCCCCCAAAAAACACAATAAAAACAAAATCCCTGGTGTCTAGTGGATTTCGCCCCCCCCCCCCGGGGACAGATCCGCCGAAAAATCAGCGATCTGCACCCAGGGGGGGGCGAAATACTAAAAAAAATAGCCCCCCAGTGGGGCAACCCTTGCCCAAGGGGTCGCCCCCAAAAGAAACTTTACACTAAAAATAAATCCCTTGTGTCTTGTGGATTTTGCTCCCCCCCCCCCGGGGGCAGATCCGCCAAAAAAAAAGGCGATCTGCCACCAGGGGGGGGCGAAACACTAAAAAAAATTGCCCAAGGGGTCGCCCCCAAAATAGAAAAACAAAACAAAATCCCTGGTGTCTAGTGGATATTGCCCCCCCCCCCCCCGGGGCAGATCTGCCGAAAAAAGGCGATCTGCCCCCAGGGGGGCGAAACACTAAAAAAAATTGACCTTGCCAAGGGGTCGCCCCCAAAATAAACATATTCAAGAAAATCCCTGGTGTCTAGTGGAGATTCCTTCTCCACGATCGCTGGCCCTGCCCGCAATCGTGGAGCAGGAATCTTGTGAAAAAAGGCACAGGGGGAAAGGAAAAAGCCTTTCCTTTCCCCCGTGTCTGTTTCCCCCCCCCCCAAAACCCCCAAAACGGAAAGGACTCACCTTTTGGGTCCTTTCCTCCTCAACGCGCTGGAAGCAAATGGCTTCCAGCGCGTCCGGCAAGACCTGATGATGTCGGCGCGCTGACGTCATCGGATTGCCGGGGGGGGGTCGGGGTGGAAGGGGAAGGTCTTCCCCTTCCCTCCCCGCCTTGGGGGGGAGGGGTGTGTACGGGGGGCGCGCTAGCACTCCGCCAAGTTCCCGTGTGCCTTGGACGAGGTGACCTCGTCCATGGCACAGGGGAACTGTAGCCTTGGACGAGGTCACCTCGTCCAAGGCACAGAACAGGTTAATGTACATGCTGAAAGGTGATCTCACTTTTTTTACTTTACAAATAAATTTTTTGTTTTCAATTTGTCTTTATTGATCTAATTCGAAGTATATCATTCCTCAAAGCATAAAAATACTCTCCTTCTGCTTCTCTTTCTCAATTTTTCTTGGTCAATCTCTTTCTCTAAATGTCTTTGTTTCTCTCACTCTCTCACTTTCGCAGTCTCTCGCGCTCCCTCTTCCATCCCATAATGGACTGGACGAGATAAACAGAAAGATTGTTATTGCAATGGTTTCTCCATACAATGACATCATAGCATCACACAAGCAAAAATTAAGGGCTCAGCTGTAGCCTGTTGGCTAACTTCTTGGACCCTCACAGTGAAGGGTGAGGGTTCAAGTCCGGCTGTGTCAGTGGTTGTTTCCTAGTTTTAATTTGTTTAAATATTTATAGTATACACTGAAAGGATACATCATCCTATTTATGTGACAAATCTATTTTTCTTTTCAATTTGTCCAATAATATTTAATTCTAAGTATGTCATTCATCAAAGCCTAAAAACACTAACTCTCTCTCTCTCTCTCTTTCAATTTCTCTCTGCCAATCTCTTTCTCTAAATCTCTTTCACTCTCCCAATTTCTAATTTTTTCTGTCTCTCTCTCTCTCTCTCTCTCTCTGTCTTCCATCTCATAAAGGCAGGTTTAGCTGTTTATATGGGGTTGCCCACAGGGCTTCGCCAAAGTCCGTGCACGATTGGGTACATATGGGGGTAGGCTTTAGGACCTGGCCATCCTCCCCAGATCCAACAGTCCCTGTGCTCATACCTGATTATCTGCCAACACTTCAACTAGGCACCTTGCTAGAGCAAAAAAGTATATATTTTTTAATTTCCAGCAAAATTCACTGACTTTGCTCACTGTGTCACTGGATTCAAGCTAGCTTGGCTGATTATGGGTGATACCCCGAAACCAGTCCCTGGATGCTTGATCCTAGTTCAGGGCAGACCTGACTTGGCAATTCGGACTGGACTGTTCTCACCAGGAGCAGGGTCAAGACTGATTTGCATATGACTGGGTCCAAACTGTGGTGATGTGGCAAGCAAAATAACACAGGATTAAACCCAGATCTGTGATTGGGGTCAGTGTTTGAAACGATTCAACACTCTGTACATCATTTTATTTTGTGATGTTGTTATGTGCGCCCTAAGTGGATGGGGTATTGTCAACACCAGAGCAGTACGCGCTCTATTGGCGACCAAAAATGCAAAAAAACATCATTTTCAAAACAACGTGATTCATGCATTGTGCTGATATGTTGTATTTTACCCTTTTGCATTGCAGAGTTCAATCCTAAATATTTATTTTTAATATGTTTACAAATACTGTTTCTTTGCAAGGTATTGCTACAGGTTTTCAGAGTGGGTTAGGGTGTGGCCCCTTTCCAGGGCCTTCCAGAGACTTTCCCTGCAACATGCCTGGGCGTGGCTCTGGGCTGGGCCAAGACTCTATATAATGAGAGTCAGCCCAACTCCCAGTGCTCACTATTCAGAGGTCCCGGTGCAGAAGAGCAGCTATTTCCAGAGCTCCTGTTCCGGTGGTCTTTTTGATCTCCCAGTTCTCTGCTTTGAAAACTTCATTGGTGCATCTTGTTCCTGGGTGGTAAGACGGTAGTTGGGTTTATTCCCGACACCGTTTATTTTTTCTAGAATTATCGCATTCTAAGATCTGATTGTTTATTTATGTTAACAAATAGTTTTAAGGTCATAAAAAGTGCACTCGAGTATTTTTGTTAAAGTGTGTTCATGGATGTTTATGAATCGGCAAGTAGCTCGATTCGTTTATAGTTTTGAAACTAGTGTTGCATTGCGCGCCAGCATTTATTGACATACGCGTTGACGTTTACGAATCGGCAGGATGCGCAATTCGTTTGGAAAGCTTTTAAAAAACTGTGTTACATTGCATGCCAGTGTTTATTGACATACGCGTGGATATTTATGAATCAACAGGAGGCGCGATTCATTCAAAAAGCTTTGAAAACTTGAGTTGCATTGCACGCTGGCATTTATTGACACGTACATGAATGATCATGAATCGCCAAGAGGCGCGGTTCGTTTATGAAGCTTTAAAAGCTTGTGGTACATTGTGTGCTACTATTTATTGACATTTAAAAGGTTTCGAAGTGGCACGATGTGTAATTCAATTTAAGATAATTTCAAAACCTGTTGCTATTTATTTTGCAACCATTTCTTGACTTTACATGGTGGCATTCGAGTCAGCAGGACATGCAATTTTTCTAGTAGAGTTTATTTATGTTGTGAACTGCATATTACCATTCCAGGATAATTGGTTTGGACAATTCGAGTTGACAAGTATGGGAAATATTTCTTGAACTATTGAACCCACTGAAACATAATTCTCCTCTAGTGTTTGAAGAGTGTAATCTGTGTTGAAAACATTTCAAGGAAAATATATATAGGATCAGAGGTTCTAGGTGCAATATGATATGCTCCTATTATGCATATTCTTGCTATTCTCATTCATGCTTGAAAAATAAAAGTTTTATTTCAATTAATCTTGATTCCATTACAGGTATCTGATCATCACAAAATCTGTTCATGTTTAAACTTCAATTTAAGATTGCTCATATTTTCAGAAAGACTATGGGGCATATTTATACTCTGTTTGCGCCGGATTTGCGTCGTTTTTTTTTACGCAAATCCGACTCAAAGCTAACTCCATATTTATTCTTTGGCGTTAGACCCGTCTAGCACCAAAGATCTTGGAGTTTGCCTAATTTTTTAGTGTGGACACCTACCTTGCGTTAATGATATGCAAGGTAGGCGTTCCCTTCTAAAAAATGACTCCAAGGCATGTGCGCCTTATTTAAACTCCCGTGCAAAAATGACGCACGGGAGTGGGCGGGCCTTAAAAAATGACGTCCAGCCGCTTTTGCGTCATTTTTTAACGCCTGGTCAGGGCAGGCGTTAAGGGACCTGTGGGCTCGGAAGGAGCCCAGAGGTGCCCTCCCATGCCCCCAGGGACACCCCCTGCAACCCTTGCCCACCCCAGGAGGACGCCCAAGGATGGAGGGACCCATCCCAGGGAACTTAAGGTAAGTTCAGGTAAGTATATATATATATTTTTTTTTGTGGCATAGGGGGGCCTGATTTGTGCCCCCCTACATGCCACTATGCCCAATGACCATGCCCAGGGGACATAAGTCCCCTGGGCATGGCCATTGGGCAAGGGGGCATGACTCCTGTCTGTGCTAAGACAGGAGTCATTTCAATGGGGGTTGGGAGTAAAAAAAAATGGCGCAAATCGGGTTAAGGCCAAAATTTTTCCTCAGACCTGGCTTGCCCCATTGTTTGAAGCCCAAGCTCCATTTTCCCCTACGCCAGCGCTGCCTGGTGTGAGTCATTTTTTTTGACGCACACCAGTCAGCTGCGCCGGCTAACGTCATTCAATAAATAAGGCGCCCGCATGGCGCTTTGGAATGGCCTTAGCCGGCGTTAAAATTTTTGACGCACAACTGCGTTGGCGCAGTTGTGCGTCAAAAAGTATAAATATGGCCCTATGTTTACTAATATTTACTTCAGGTTATATTGTGTGTTCTAAACTTTTTTCCTATTAAAGGTCTCCTTCCCAGCTGTACCCTTCCTAATCCCCTCTCCCCCTCTTGAACTCTCACAGTCTCTGTAAATTGTATATTTTACTCTTGCAGCTGTTCATTAGAGGACGTGTTGGGAACGTGCACAAACCCCGAGGATCTGGTGACTCTGACAGAATAGTGAGCCCACAAATTATTATCCTCCTGGTTTGTGTATGTTCTCAGCATGGCCACGCTAGACGAGTTAGTTAAGGCTATCACCCAGCTCCAAGCAGAGGTGGTATCATCCAAAGAATTAACAACCAGCTTAGCAGAGAGAGTGAGTCAGTTGCAAGAGAAGGTAAAGAAGAAGGAGCAAAGTCCCACAGGGGTGTTTTGGCCAGGTAGTTCTTCTCAGGCTTCTGGAACTAGTCCAATTTCCCTAAATGTTCCTGCTGCTATTCCTTTAGCTCCCCCAGAACGTTTCTCAGGTGACCCATTGAAAGCGCAATCTTTCCTAGTTCAAGTTGAACTACAATTCACCTGCAGACCAAATACCTTTCCCGAGACCCAGTCCAAAGTAGCTTTCTTGTTATCATATCTGACTGGAGATGCAGCTACTTGGTCAATTCCTCTTGTGCGTAAAAATAGTCCCTTGTTGTATAATTGGAGAAATTTTGTTCGTGAATTTGAGAGAGTTTTTGATCATAGAACTGTAACACAGTCAGCAGATCATGAATTATTAAACTTACGCCAAGGAAATCAAGACCTAGTGTCGTATTTAGCCAACTTTAACCGGCTGGTTGCCGAGACATCCTGGCCTGAAGAAAAACAAGCGGTCTTGTTATACAAGGGACGCAAAGAGGAATGAAAAGATATCTTAGCGCAAATCAATCCACAACCTACAGACTGTCAAGAGTTCATAAATCTTGTCTTGGGACTTGACCCTCGTTTAGCAGAACGTAAAGGAACGCACAAAAAGATTGAAAAATATTCATGGCGCGTTCATGATAACAGAGACTCAAGAACTCCGAAAGAAAGAACGTCGGAACCGATGGAAATTGGAACCATCAGAAGACCATTGACTAAAGATGAAAAGGACTTACGCAGAAAAAATGGACAATGCCTTTATTGTGGGTGAAAAGGTCATTTTACCAAAGATTGTCCAATCAAACCAAAGAACAAGAAAGGTCCAGTTCAGAAGGTCGCAGCCAATGCACCAATCTAGTTGAAACCTAAAACACACAAGATGCAGAGAAGGGTTGCTCTTGGGTGTCATCGTGGACCCTTCAAAATCTAGACATCTTAAACTGGAAATAAGAGTTCAGGTCAAGAAAGAAATCTATTTAAAAAAAGCTCTAGTCGATTCTGGAGCTACTGGTAATTTTGTTGATGTCCAATTGGTTCGGGCATGGGGGATCCCATGTATTAAAAAAAAGAATCCAGAAATCATCCAGGCAGTCGATGGAAAACTCTTGACTGGAGGTCCGGTAACTCTTCAGACTATCCCCTTGTGAAGATAAGATTCTAAGAAAGAAACATGAAGAGAAAATCATCCTAGATGTGATCCATGCTCCCCAATATGGGATTATCCTCGGCTTGCCATGGCTAACTCATCACAATCCAGAGATCAATTGGGCAGAACGACAAAACGTGTTCTCATCTGCGCTATGTAATGAACAATGTCTCCAAAAAAATCAAGTAACAACAGTTTGCAACTCTGACGTAGCTTCTGCCGCTGAGAAAGAAACTCAACTGCCCAAACAGTATACATCTTACAAAGATGTATTTGATGAGAAAGGAGCAGAGACTCTACCTCCTCATAGATGTTATGACTGTCAAATTTATCTAGCCCCAGGTGCAATACTTTCCAACTGTCGTGTATATGCCCTAACAGAACATGAAAACCAACATTTACGAAAATACCTAGATAAATTTTTGGAGAATGGCTTCATTCGCCCCTCTAAGTCTCCTGTAGCTTCACCTTTATTTTTTGTTCCAAAAGCTAATGGAGAACTTCGAACTTGCATTGACTACAGTGGTTTAAACAAAGTCACCTTCAAGAATAAATATCCTTTATCCCCAATTCCGGTCTTATTGGAACAAGTAAAGAGAGCAAAGATCTTCATGAAACTTGATCGTCGAGGTGCTTATCATTTAGTCAGAATGAGAGAGGGTGACGAATGGAAAACAGCATTCAAGACAAGATATGGCCTTTTTGAATACACTGTCATGCCTTTTGGTCTGTGTAATGATCCAGCAGCTTTTTAATTTTTCTTGAATGACGTTCTTAGAGAGTACCTCGACATATTTGCCATAGTCTACATCAATGATTTTGATCTACTCAGACAATGAAAACAAACATGTCCAACATGTCAAGAAAATTCTTGCAGCCCTTCGAAAACACCATTTATATTGTAAACTAACCAAGTGTGAGTTTCATGCTACCACAGTTGAGTTTTTGGGGGTTATTCTTACCCCTCAAGGTATGGTGATGGCAGAAAAGAAAGTAAAAGCTGTATCTGAGTGACCCATCCCAAAAACTGTTCGTGATGTACAATGCTTCCTGGGATTTGCACATTTTTACCAGAGGTTCATAAGTCATTTCTCCCAGACAGTGGCTCCAATTACTAAGCTACTAAGAAATAAAGAAACGTTTGTATGGTCCCCAGAAGCTGATCAAGCCTTCTCGACTTTAAAGAAAGCTTTCTCCACTGCCCCAGTTTTAACTCATCCTGATACAAATTAACCTTTCATAGTGGAAGCTGATGCATCGGATGTAGCAATAGGAGCCGTCTTATCACAACGAAATAAAGACACTGGTCAACTTCATCCTGTAGCTTATATGTCTCGGAAGTTGAACGAAGCCGAACAAAACTCTGTCATTGCTGAAAAAGAACTTCTGGCAATTCGTGACGTCTTTAAAGAATGGAGACATCATTTGTTGGGTGCCAAATACACTGTTACAGTATATACTGATCATCGTAATCTTCAATTCATGAGTTCCGCCATACTTTGACCCCTCGGCAGTTACGCTGGATGGTTTTCTTTTGCCGAATTTGATTTTGTAGTATCCTTCCGGCCTGGTAAAGATAATCGCAAGGCTGACGCCTTGTCCCGTCAAGAGTCTACCACATTGCCTACATTTCAAGCCTCCAGAGCTATCATTGCTTCAGACAAGGTTCTATGTATCATAAAAACTGAAGATTTCTTTGAAGAAATTTGCAATTCCTTCACTGTTGAAAAATGGCAAAAATGGGCCCAAACTGATCCCAAAAGGTCAATCAAACAAGGTTTACCCTTTCATGACGCTCGTTTATTCATACCCACTATCAAACTTCGCAAGATAGTGTTTCATTGGTTACATGTTATACCTACTGCAGGTCACCCAGGTATTCCAAAAACTCTTGAACTGATCCGACGTTATTTTTGGTGGCCTACCCTAACAAAAGATGTAAAAGCAATGGTAAACAACTGTGAAGTTTGTGCTTGCATTAAAACAAGTCATTCAAAACCAAAAGGATTATTACATCTTCTTCCAACCCCAAGTCGTCCATGGGAGCACATTTCATTAAACTTTATTACCGGTCTGCCAGTGGTTCAACAGCATTCAGTAATTCTGGTGGTAGTAGATAGGCTCACACAATATGGACATTTTATTGCCTGTAAAAAATTGCCCACTTCTAGTGAATTGGCAAACATTTTACTGAACAGAGTGGTTTGTTATCATGGATTACCAAAGGTTATCCTCTCTGATCGAGAGTCACAATTTTCCTCCAATTTCTGGAAGACATGGTGTAAAACACTCCAAGTGACATCTACACTATCTACTAGTCACCATCCTCAAACAGACGGTCAAACAGAAAGACTAAATCAGACTTTAAAACAATACCTACGTGCCTATGCTGAAAAGGCACTTCATTCTTGGACATCTATGCTCTGGTTAGCTGAGTTAGCTTACAATAACTCATTCCACACTTCCATTGGCGTTACACCCTTTTTTGGTTTATTTGGTTATCATCCTGACACTTTGCCCATCATAATTCCTCAAGAAAGTTCTCTTACTCCAGCTGTATCAGAAACCATTCAGCATTTACATCAAACCCAAAAGCTGATTCAACAGTATCTGGAAAAAGCCAAACAAAAATATAAAAGGCATTATGATAAGAAACATTGTGAGGGACCGCAATATCAACCAGGTGACAAAGTGTGGCTTTCTACAAAACATATAGGGGGTCATTATGACCATGGAGGAAGGCGGAGAAGCGGTGGTAAGACCGCCAACAGGCTGGCGGTCTTTATTTTTGTATTATGACCATGGCGGTTACTGCCGTGGTCATCCGCCGGTTCTCCGTTCTGCCCGCCAGGGCGGAGACGACCGCCGGGCTGGAGACCTGAGTCTCCAGCCCGGTGGCCGACACTATACCGCCGGCGGTATTTTGACCCGGCTTACCGCTGTGGATTTCCTGCGGTTGGAACCGCCATGAAATCCACGGCGGTAAGCACTATCAGTGCCCGGGAATTCCTTCCCTGGGACTGATAGGGGTCTCCTCCACCCCCCACCCCCACCCGACTCCCTCCCCTACACCCCCCATCACCCCTGCCACCCCCCAAAGGTGGCAGGGACCCCCTCCCCACCCCGACCCCCAACATCACATAACTCACACACACACGACACGCACGCAGGCACCACCAACACACACACGCACACACACCGACATACATGCCTACATCCACACACACAGTCAGACACGCACACCCCCATACAAACATACATGCACACATCCATACAGACATACCCACAGACATACACACACTCATTCCCAAAACACGCAACACCCCCGCAAGCATACACGCACTCACACACCCCCTCTACATACACAGAAGCACACCCCCATGCACCCACACAAAACACAACACCCTACCTCCCCCTCCCCTAACGGACGATTGACTTACCTGTTTCGTCGATCCTCCGGGAGGGGACGGGAGCCATGGGGGCCGCTCCGCCGACACCACACCGCCAACAGAACACTGCCACGGTGAATCACAGGACGCGGTGTTCTGTTGGCGTGGCGGTGGAGGTGGAGCAACCTCCACTTCCCCGCCTCCCGCCAGTATGGCTGTTGGCGGCTCTCTGTCCGTAAAAGGACGGAGAGCTGCCAACGGTCATAATAGGCCGAGCAGCAAACCGCCACCACTGGCGGTCTTCCGCATGGCGGTCCCTCGGCGGTATTGTAAAAAGACCGCCGAGGTTGTAATGACCACCATAGACTTCAAGAAGAAGCACATGTTTAACCCCAAATTCATAGTTACTTATACTGTCCTTCAGCAAATCAATCCGGTGACTTATAAACTACAATTGCCTAGATCGTTACGGATTCATCCAGTGTTCCACACTTCCCTCTTGAAAAAGGCAGTCCAAAAAGTCCATCCTCATCCAGCTCCTGTTCTAGTACAAGGGGAAGAAGAATATGAAGTCAAGAAAGTGTTGGATTCTAAACTGAGAGGACGTAATCTATTGTATTTTAATCTCATGGAAAGGTTATGGTCCTGAAAGTAACTCATGGGTTTCCGCATCTGATGTTCATGCTCCAGTACTTGTGAGACACTTTCATTGTCTTAATCCAAGCAAACCAGGCCCTAGAGCGCGTCTGGGAGAGGGAAGTACTGTCAACACCAGAGCAGTACACGCTTTATTGGCGACAAAAAATGCAAAAAAACATTATTTTCAAAACAACGCGATTCATGCATTGTGCTGATATGTTGTATTTTACCCTTTTGCATTGCAGAGTTCAATCCTAAATATTTATTTTTAATATGTTTACAAATACTGTTTCTTTGCAAGGTATTGCTACAGGTTTTCTGAGTGGGTTAGGGTGTGGTCCCTTTCTAGGGCCTTCCAGAGACTTTCCCTGCAATATGCCTGGGCGTGGCTCTGGGCTGGGCCAAGACTCTATATAAGGAGAGTCAGCCCAACTCCCAGTGCTCACTATTCAGAGGTCCCGGTGCAGAAGAGCAGCTATTTCCAGAGCTCCTGTTCCGGTGGCCTTTTTGATCTCCCAGTTCTCTGCTTTGAAAACTTCATTGGTACATCTTGTTCCTGGGTGGTAAGACGGTAGTTGGGTTTATTCCCAACACCGTTTATTTTTTCTAGAATTATCGCATTCTAAGATCTGATTGTTTATTTATGTTAACAAATTGTTTTAAGGTCATAAAAAGTGCACTTGAGTATTTTCGTTAAAGTGTGTACATGGATGTTTATGAATCGGCAAGAAGCAGGATTTGTTTATAGTTTTGAAACTCGTGTTACATGGCGTGCCAGCATTTATTGACACATGCGTTGAGGTTTACGAATTGGCAGGATGCGCGATTCGTTTGAAAAGCTTTTAAAAAACTGTGTTACATTGCGCGCCCGTGTTTATTGACATACGCGTGGATATTTATGAATCAGCAGGAGGCGCGATTCGTTTGAAAAGCTTTGAAAACTAGAGTTGCATTGCGCGCTGGAATTTATTGACATGTACATGAATGATCACGAATTGGCAAGAGGCTTGGTTCGTTTATGAAGCTTTAAAAGCTTGTGGTACATTGTGTGCTACTATTTATTGACATTTAAAAGAAGGTTTCCAAATGGCACGATGTGTAATTCAATTTAAGATAATTTCAAAACCTGTCGCTATTTATTTTGCAACCATTTCTTGACTTTACTTGGTGGCATTCGAGTCAGCAGGACATGCAATTTTTCTACTAGAGTTTATTTATGTTGTGAACTGCATATTACCATTCCAGGATAATTGTTTGGTACACTTCGAGTTGACAAGTATGGGAAATATTTCTTGAACTATTGAACCCATTGAAACATATTTCTCCTCTAGTGTTTTAAGAGTGTAATCTGTGTTGAAAACATTTCAAGGAAAATATATATAGGATCAGAGGTTCTAGATGCAATATTATATGCTCCTATTATGCATATTCTTGCTATTCTAATTCATGCTTGAATAAGAAACGTTTTATTTCAATTAATCTTGATTCCATTACAGGTATCTGATCATCACAAAATCTGTTCATTTTTAAACTTCAATTTAAGATTGCTCATATTTTCAGAAATACTATGTTTATTAATATTTACTTCAGGTTATATTGTGTGTTCTAACCTTTTTTCCTATTAAAGGTCTCCTTCCCAGCTGTACACTTCCTAATCCCCTCTTCCCCTCTTGAACTCTCACAGTCTCTGTAAATTGTCTATCAGAGTCTTGGAGCTGTTCATTAGAGGATGTGTTGGGAACGTGCGCAAACCCCGAGGATCTAGTGACTCTGACAGGTATGCCCAGACGTGGGTCCCTAGCTCGCTGCACCACTGGATTCAAACTAAACTGACAGATCAGGGGTGATATTCTGAAACCAGTGCCAGGATGCTTGTTTCCAGTTCAGGGAAGACCTGGCCTGGCAGTTCAGGCTGGACTGTTCCCATGGGGAACAGGGTCAAGACTGAGTTGCATATTGCTGGGTCCAAACTACAAAGGCATGGGCAGCAAAAAAACAATGGATTTAGGCCCAGATCTCTGTACTGGGGTGAATGTTTGACATTGCTCATCATTCCATCCATCCTATGTGCGAAGGTTATGCTGGCTGATGAAGGGTGATACCCTGAAACCAATGACTGGATGCTTGTTTCCATTCCAGGAGGACCTGGAGTGGCAGTTTGGGCTGGACTGCTCCCATGGGGAGCAGGGTCAAGACTGGTTTGCATGTGGCTGGCTCCAAACTGACGTGATGTGGCGAGAAAAATAATGATGGATTATATCCAGATCTGTGACTGGGGGTAAGTGTTTAAAAAGTTTCAACACTCTGTCCATCATTTTATTTTGTGATGTAGCTATTTTCTTACTTTAGCCATTTATAAGTCCCTAGCACCACAAGAGTGTCACTTTTTGTGGCGCTCCTCTGGCGATGAGCACTGCGCCGCATTTACAAGGTGGCAGTAAGCCACTTTTTGTGGCTTTGTAGTGAATCCTAGTTTGTTTTATTGGGATAACATGAGTTAGCTGAGCCTTTGGCTTACAGACTCTTGCCCCGTCACCTAGTGACTTTTAACCTACTTAGCTTGGTCTGTCTTAGTCCATTTATTTAATTATTTCTTCTAAGATGGCTGCTGTGTTTATAGTTAGGCCATTTGTTTAAGTTTATGTTGTCAGTGCTACCGCGCTAAGGTGTCAAATCAAGCAACAAAAGACAAACAAACTGTAGGTGTTCACATTAGGTACTTTCTCTTTTCACGCTTTTGAGGGAATTATTTATATTAATTACCGTCCCAAGCATGCCGTGTTATCTATTGCTTGGGAACAACCTACGTCAGGGGTTCAAGTAGATCTGTTTAAATACATCACACTTTAGACAGATAATCAGAGGGAATCCAACCAGATACCATTGTTGCTATCGATGATGCACGTTGCCTTGACGCTGACCCAGACTTCGTGTTTCTCCAGAGTCTGAGCTCGAGACCTCATTCCAAGGTAACAAGGTTTGGGGGCTCCTTCCAGTGACATGCCATTGGCAGATTAGGTTCAACATTCCCAGCTCTCCTCTATTTAGAAGGTTAGGCCTATTATGATAGGGTACTGGGACATATTAGACACTCTACGTCTTTTTATGTCACTGCAAGATGGTGGGGGTCTTCATAATCATGACTCTTATCTTTACATTTCTATTTCTTGCACTGTTCATTATCCTAATCATTGCAGCCTATGCGATTTACCGCAGATTGCAGATTGTATTAAATAAAAACTATTGAAACATTACTGCATCTTCGTTATTGCCTTTGTTTGGTTGAGGCATGATGTATCTGTGAGAAAGGCGTAATCTCCATTTAACCACGACACTGCCTGAGATGTCATACTTCTTAGTCCATGTGTAAAGGCTGCCACAAATCACCTTTAACTGTTTGGGTTCTTGGTGAGGTACTGCTAGTGAGCCGGAAGGGTTGGGACTACAGTTACAACTTGTTGTAGGATAGGGACAGTCGCCTACAAACATAGGTACTGTCATCCTTGAACCAGTGGTCTTGCCAAGAGCAAGAGTCCAACTACGACAGCTTAACGCCACCATGAAAATACAGCCCCTTACCATGCAGCACTGTGGGTGGAAGGGGCGTGCAATAGGTGTTGCTGTGGGCATGCCACAGCAACACCCATTGCATTTCGACACTGCCTCAGATTTATGAAATTTCGTAAACCTGAGGCAGCGCCAAAATATAACACCACCCCAGGGCTGGCGTTAGCAGGGTGCAACGAGGAGGAATACTTTTATTCTTCCTCGTTTTTTGCTTTTTAGAAAGAGCTAAATGCCAGAAATGATTGTTTATGTGCGGGAAGGTGTCCCTTTCTGCACAGAAACAATCATTTGAAAATGACACCTTGGCACTTCTGTGTATGCTGCATTGTGCAGCACACACAGAAGTGCCAAAGCATCATCAGTGATTGTTTATGTGCAGGAAGGAACACCTTCCTGCACATAAACAATCACACCCCTCCACACAGAGATCCTTGCGCCTGCGTTGGCAGCTAAAATTAGCGGCAGAGCAGGTGGAAACGTAGGAGTGTGCCGTATTCACTTAAATACGGCACATTCCTGCGTTTCTAAAGTGATGCAGTGTGGTGCTTCCAATTTTGGTGCAGCACCGTGCTGCACCACTTTTCCTTAAATCTGGCCCTTTGTGCCTGCTGCCAATCTCTGCTCTCATATCTAGAGTGGGATGACGGCTGAGCTTTGTTTATTCCTCCTAGACTGCCACACACAATGGAAGCTTAGGTGTGACCTGAAGGTCATTGACGGGCCACCATGGGCAGGATGGAAGGGAGGAGCTGGGCTCGGCCTGACTTCCAACTGAATATGCTGTGTCCTGTCCACACGCAAAGACTACATAATCCCCTGTAGTGAGTCTGGAGTCGTGGCAGGAAGGGCAGGGAGTCTGGGGCATATTTATGAGCCTCTAGTGCCTCTGGAGCATCACTTTACGTGACGCTCCAATTGTGCTAACCTCTGCTCCATATTTACAATGAGGTGTAACACCACTTTTTGTGGCATTACACCTCTTTGTAAATATGGGCCACTCCGATGCAGTTATCTGCGTCAGAGGGACGTGCAATGGGTGTTGCTGTGGGCGTGCCACAGCAACACCCATTGCATTTTGACGCTGCCAGAGATTTATAAGATTTTGTAAACCTGAGGCAGTCCCAAAATCTAACGCCACCCCCATGGGTGGCGTTAGCAAAGCACAACGAGGAAGAATACTGTTATTTTTCCTTGCTTTTGCTTTTTCTATGTGTGTTGCATTCCTCAGCCCATATAGAAAGAGCAAAATGCCAAAATGATTGTTTTTGTGCGGGAAGGTGCCCCTTCCTACACATAAACAATCATTTGAAAATGATGCTTTGCCACTTCTGTGTGTGCTGCATTCTACAGCGCACACACAGACGTGCCAAAGCGCCATTAGTGATTGTTTAGGTGTCCCTTTCCGCACATAAACAATCACACCCCTCAATGCAGACATCCTTGCACGATGGTGCAAGGATGCCTGCGTTGGCACTGGCAGCTAAATTTAGTGCCAGCGCAGGGGACAACACAGGGGTGCGCCGGATTCAATTAAATACCGCGCATCCCTGCATTGTGAAAATGACGGAGCGTGGCGCTGTCAATTTTGGCACAGCATCGCGCTCCGTCATTTTCCCATGAATATGGGCCTCTGTGTACTTCAAAGGTATGTCTTTGAAGTCTCCTCCAATTCAAAGGCCCAACAGGGCATAAGTCCTGGACCTCTGACACCACCGCTTTACTATACTTCTGGACCCATGGATGCTCTGCCAGGAAGAACCACTGCTGTGCTGCTGAAGGACTGGCACCCTGCTGAACTGCTACTCTGATGGACTCCTGTTGTGCCTTGTTAACCTGCTGCCTTCTGCCCTCTTGCCTGGGAGTGAGAAGGACTAGAACTGCATCTCTCCAACCAAGAACCCACAGTGACTCCACAGGCTACTTGGCTGGGCTCCCAATCCGAACTCTCAGAGAAATAAAAGACTTCTCACCAACCTGCTATTGCACCTGGACTCTGCCGTCTGTGAGTCTACCTTAGGAAGTGGTGCCAGCCCAGTCCTAGATCCATGAAAATGGGCCTAAGTTGTTTGCTCCAGGGGAATAGATGTGTTCTCTGCTGTGAGAGCAGAACCTATGCATCACCACTCATGACTGTGTGGAGCAAAACTGACGCATCACCACTACTGCGTGGGTCAGAACTGAAGTATTCTTTAATAACTCATAACTCAAGTTCTACTGATTTTATGTTTGCTCTTTTTGTCTTGTTTTGTTTATTAAATTGAGTTCTATTTTTCTAAGCTGGTGTGGGATTCATATTGTGCAGCATTTTTACTGATTTACTGTTTGAACTGCTACAAAAATGCTTTACACATTGCCCTCAAGTTACGTCTGGCTGTCCTGTACCCAGCCACCAGACAGTGAGCACAGTGTAATTTGGGTTTTTGCTTGTGCCTTACCCTGACAAGAATTGTGGTTTGGCATATGAGAAATCCCAATTGTAGACAGATCAAAGATTTAGCAAAATCAGTAGTTTCAGCTTGTTAACAGTATTCCCCTTTATTTCTTCCCAAGATGCACTCCAATAAATATGCCACATACGTTGAATCACAATTTATCCACTCATTAATCCTCTTAGTTTTATCATTGTGCAAATTAGAAGATGTCCTTTTTTGACCATGAGAACAAGCTTTACATATCAGACAATGTCAGAAGCCCTTCTGTCTTTCTTGAGGTAAGCCAATTAGAACCATAATTTATTCTTCTGTTCATGAAGCTCCTTGTTAAGTGGTCTCCCAAGGAAGCGGTCTATATATGATCCTGGGGTGGTCTGGTAATAGTTGATTCAAAGTGTCATCCATTTTAAGCAGCCTCCATGTCTGTCCAATGAGTTTTTTGACTTTATGACTCAAAACATTGAAGTCCATAATATATCTAATATCATCATTCAGTTCTCCAGATCTATGGGTGACCTTTTTAGGGATCAATAACTGTTCTCTCTTTCTTCTCCAGGCTCTATGTAAAGCATCATCTAATACAGATTGAGAATGCCCTCTACAAAGGAATCTTTGGCATATGTCATTAGCATGTACAGCAAACTCTTCTTCTTCTGAACAGTTACGCCTTGCTTTAAGAAGTTCACCTAATTGCACATTGCATTTGAGGGCCCGGGGATGTCCACTGTTTGGATGTAACACTCTGTTACTGCTTGTAGGCTTCCTATTGATCTTGGTGCACATTTTGCCATCTTGTATATAGATTCCTATGTCCACACAAGTTATTTCAGTGGCACTAATGTTGTGGGTAAACTTTTTCTCCTGGGAATTATTATTCAGTGATTTAATGAAATTTAGCAGATATAGCTCTGTTCCTTCCCAGATTAGGAATAAATAGTCAATATATGTACCCACAGAATTACTTGGTACAGCACTCGTAAATTTTGCTCTGCCTAGATCGTTTCTGTTTCCTACCACCCCATCGTTAGGTTGGCATAGGTGGGACAAAAGATGTGCCCATGGCCGTTCCTTTCCTTTGTAATTAATAGGGGTTATCAAACAAAAATACATTATGAACTAAGCAGAACTGTACCATTTCCATGAACATTTCTGTGTGTTCCAAAAAACTAATGATCAGGATCTCAAAAATATTTACACACCTCCAAGCTATCTCTGTGTTCAATAGATGTATGTAAAGCTACCACATCTAATTTAACCATGAGGTATTCTTCCTTCCATGGAATATAGTTGGTCCTGCTAAGAAAATGCAATGAGTGTCTGAAGTACAAGGTTAATGAAAGTAAGTAAGTACTTATGGGAACCAAGAAATATCTATGAACCTGAATGAGTTTCCCAGAAAGAAACCAATTGAATGTACTATTGGTCACCCAGAGGCTTCAGGATGCCTTTATGCACTTCGGGCAAGAAATAGATGGTGGGTATAATGGGGTAACCATTTGGAGGTGGGTATATTCGTGATTATCTAACAAACCTCTCCCATGACAATTACTAAGTTTCTGACGGTATACCTTTTTGTGTTTTTTAGTTGGATCATAGCTTAGTCTTTCATAATTCTCTCTATCACTCATTTTTTTTTTACTTCTTTAATGTCCTTTATTCAGTCCATGGCCACATTGTTTCCTCCTTTGCCTGACAGTTTTAAAATTAAATTGTCATCTTGAAGGTCATTCAGAGCCACCCAGTCATCCCTTGTCATGGTGGTTTGATGATGGCCATGCTTCAATTTTTGGTCTGTACATGATATTCTATTCAATCCTTCAATAGTCACATCTTGGAAGATATCAGTTTTACTACCAGCTGGTAATTGGGGAAAGTTTTTCAACTTTGACTTACATTTAATACAAATGGTGATGTCTGTAGGAATCCCCATAATCTCACAATATCCAGAGTTTATCATTTCTTCCATTTATGGGGAATCCAAACCTCCCAATTCTACTTTCAAAGATGATAATGCCTTAACATGAGTTATATCAACTGCAGTGATTGTAGGAATACTATTTTGGTCTGCTGTTTTCTGTTTTCTATCTTTCATTACGAAATACTTCTTAAGCTTCCTTGAAAACTTAGAAAGATCTATCCTTGCAGTTGGTAGATCAATCGTAATCATGGGGTAAAATGTTAAGCCCTTATTAAGCAGATCAGTGTGCTTTTTCTCACTGTTCTTCGAAGAGAGGCCATTGACTAAGGTTTTGTCCATTATTCCTAATCCGTTTTGCCTCCTCCTTTCTTGCCTCTCCCCCTTCTTCCTGGACCTCCTAGCTTAGTTGCATTTGCAGCCATCTTGTTCACTTGTTCCCTGCCTCTTCTTCTTGTCTGCATTTGGTAAAGATGCATCCCCCTGAGAAATTCAATTTGGGTACTCCCAGGGTTGAGCCCTCATTCCCGAACTTTTTCGAGTACTCTATCCATCGTTTGTGTAGTATATGAAGAATGGAATCTTCTTGCAAACATGTATATCCTACCCATTGCATACTCCACCTTATCTTAATTAAATTTCTTTGCTTTTTTTGTTCGTGCCAATTTTTTCATCTCCCCACTCTTTTTTTTTCTATCTCAGTTAGAGCATTTATCACGTCTTCCTTCGGTTTCATGGGTTCCAAGGATTTTTCTATCTCTTTGAATCTTTCTGAAGGAAGCTGTAAATTACATTCCACATGTATGATCAATGTGTTCATAAGTTTAATTGAACACTCAACCATGTCTGTTTGCCATTGATTCAAAAGGTATTGATCCATTTCATTCATAGTGAGCAAAGCCAAGATCCTTAGCCTCCTAGGGATACTTGCATATTTAATGTATTTCTTCAATGTGGCCATCTCTCACCGTTTATTAACTTCCACGAAGCAAGCATGTTCAAGATCTTTAGTTAATTTCCTGGGTGCTAGAACCTGATCTTTCTGCATAGTATGCTGGTCCATACCTGTTGCACCTTAATCATCAAATGCATGTATAGGGGCTTGTTCCCATTTGGAGAATCTGTCAGCCATTTTGCAGTCTTTTTCAAGTCCAAAATGGAGTATAATTCATAATTACTGTTTCAAAACTTGTTCTGTTGGAAGTAATTACATTTTTTTTAAACAAGGGGAATACTTCAACGACCTAGCTTGAGTCAGTAGAGAAACGGCAACCATACTCCATTTATCATTTATATATTTCCTCTTTTGCTGTCAATATTTAGCCAATGAAAATGTCTTCAGAATATATGGTGTCATTCTACAGTCTACCATTGGTGTATGCTCAGTTTGGGAGCTTTCAAATTTTGAAGCAGATCGATTGCATGTTACACATGTGGCGGAGTCACTGCAGGTTAGTTTCAATTCCCCCATGAAAGAGTTTCCTCCAAGAAGCTCAATTTGAATTCTCCCCCTACTCCCCTAATAGTCCCTGTAGGAGGCTGGCCTGGTTTGTAGTGGGTACTTTGGGTACTTACACCTTATACCAGGTCCAGTTATCCCTTATTAGTGAAGTAGTAGTGTTGAAGCAGCTTAGGCTTATAGAGGTAGCAATAGCAGAGCAGCTTAGGCTGAGCTAGGAGACATGCAAAGCTCATGCAATACCACTTATAGCTACACAGTACTTATACACAAGTAAAGACAATACTCAGTGTTACCAAAAATAAAAATATTTATTTGGGTGACACAGTACCAAAAATATCTTAGAGACAATACTCCTTCTGGAGGTAAGTATTATACACAATATATACACTAGACACTAAAATTAGACAAGTAAATAGTCTAAGGATAATCTGTAGATTGCAATTCGTAGAAAATAGGTCTGGGGCAACACAAACCATATACTAAGAAAGTGGAATGCAAATCACAAATTCCCCCCTAGACAAGTGTAGTGTGTGTAGAATCACTGGGAGAGTAAGAATACAGTAAAGGTAAGTAAATTACCCCACCTCGGAGCCCAGAAAAGCAGGAGAAAAGTACTGCAAGTTTCCTTAGGACACACTACACCTCTTAATATAGATTATTGCAGTAACCAACCAAGTCTGCAAACAACAACTGCTGGATTCCTTGACCTGAAGACCTGCAAAAGAAGGGGGCCAAGTCCAGAATTCGAAAGAAGTTCCAGGAAGAACAGGAGCTCCTGCCAACCCAGAAGAAGGTGCAAAAGAAGAGTCCCTGGTTAGTCGAAGACTGCAGGAATGCACCCTAGGAAGATGCCAGTGGGTTCCTGCATGATGCAAAAGATGTCCCACAATGTGAAGATGGATGCAGATGTGATTTTGTGTTGGAAGTCACCAACAAGCCTTGGTTACAACAAATATGCGTTTTGTGTCAAAATGGCGCTGGCTGGACCTAGGAGGGACCTGGGGGCCTCAACTCTGTGTGAGGAAGAAGAAGGGACTTTCAGCACTTTAGAGAGCTCTCAGGATGCCAGCGAGCACCCGCAGGAGTCCCAGGACATGGAGACAAAGGAGGTGCAAAACACGGTTGGTGCTGCACAACAAAGTAAGGTCCTACGCTGCCGGAGAACAACTCAGTGAGTTGAGCGTCGCAGGATGGAGTGCTGGGTACCTGGGCCAGGCTGTCCATGAAGGAATTTTGCAAATAGTGCACAGAGGCCATAGGAGTTGAAGAAGACACAGTTAACAGGGGTACCATCGCTCTCAGGGAAGGCAAGGTCTTACCTCCTCCAAATTGCGTCAGCAGGCCCTCAGGACAGTCTATGTCGATGGGGTCCACTCTGTGTCCTTAGGAGCACGCTCGTCACTGTGAGTGGAGTCCAAGGGTACTGGTTATCATCTTAGAAGGTGCCTGCGTGAGCAGGGGAGTGACTCCGTCACCCCAGGTGAGATTTCTTAGTTCCTTCAGGTGAAGGGTGAAGACAGGGAGTCCCTAGAGCATGCACACTGTGGAAACTATTGCAGTTGCTTGCTGAAGTTGCAGAAGAAAGTTATCCCTTGTGGATACTTTGTTGCTGTTACAGTAGTTCCTGGAGCAGGCTGTGGTTGATCCAAGGACAGAGAATGAAGTAGTAGTTGCAGAGGATTCCTGAATGAAACTTGCAAGCAGAATCTGAAGAGAACCCACAGGAGAGACCCTAAATAGCCCTGAGAGGGGGATTGGCTACCTTATCAGGTATGGACCTATCAGACGGGGTCTCTGACGTCACCTGCTAGCACTAGCCACTCAGAGCCCTCCAGAGTACCCCCACACCTTTCAAAGCAAGATGGCTGAAGTCTGGGACACACTGGAGGAGCTCTGGGCACCACCCCTAGGGTGGTGATGGACAAGGGAGTGGTCACTCCCCTTTCCTTTGTCCAGTTTTGCACCTGAGCAGGGGACAAGGGGTTCCTCAACCAGTGTAGACTGGCTTATGCAAGGAGGGCACCATCAGTGCCCTTCAAAGCATTTCCAGAGTCTGGGGGAGGCTACCCCTCCCCAGCCTGTAACACCTATTTCCAAAGGGAGAGGGTGTAACACCCTGCTCCCAGAGGAAATGCTTTGTTCTGCCTGGGCAGCTCAGACCCCAGGCGGGCAGTACCCTGTCTGTGAGGTGACCGCAGCTGTAGCTGCAGTGCAAGCCTCAGAGAGCTGGTTTGGCATTATTGGGTGTCTATGGTGGAGCCCCCCAGGATGCATGGAATTGGATCCCCAATAGCAGATTTAGATTGGGGGGATAATTCCCTGATCTTAGACATGTTACGTGTCCATATTCGGAGTTACCATTGTGAAGATACAAACAGGTATTGACCTATATGTGGTGCAAGATGTAATGGCGTCCCCGCACTCACAAAGTCCCGGGAAATGGCCCTGAACTATGTGGGGGCACCTTTGCTAGTGCAAGGGTGCCCTCACACTTAGTAACTTTGCACCTTACAGTCAGAATGTGAAGGTTAGACATATAGGTGACTTGTAAGTTATTTAAGTGCAGTGAAAATGGCTGTGAAACAACATGTGCGTTATTTCATGTAGGCTGCAATGGCAGGCCTGTGCAAGGGTTTGTCTGAGCTCCCTATGGGTAACAAAAGAAATGCTGCAGCCCATATGAATTTCCTGGAACTCCAATGCCCCTGGTACCAAGGTACCATATACTAGGAACTTATAAGGGGAGGTCCAGTGTGCCAATTGAAATTGGTAAATGAAGTCACTAGCCTACAGTGACAAATTTAAAAGCAGAGAGAGCATAAGCACTGAGTTCTGATTGACAGAGCCTCAGTGACACAGTCAAGCACTATACAGACACATACATTAGGCCATAAACTATGAGCACTGGGGTCCTGACCAGCAGGATCCCAGTGAGACAGGCAAAAACATACTGACATACAGGTAAAAATGGGGGTAACATGCCAAGGAAGATGGTACTTTCCTACAGTGCCCGCTTACCGCAACTCCCAGATCTTGCCTCTGCTGCACTTTTTAAATATTGTTCCCTCAATGCCGAACAGACCAGAGGTTCTGCAATTCCTCCACCTATTTAAGGAACCAGAAGGGCTCCTCTCTCACTTCCAGGTGCTCATCCAATACCGTCTGGTCACCATACACTAATTGTACAAAGATCTTCTTCTGCAACACTCTCCCATAAAAGTATCTGATATTCTTAGGGTGGTTCAAGGAAATGGGTGGTACAGTCCGGTCAGTTAGTCCAAATACTTTTATTTTATAATTTTATCATCCAAAGTGTGTGTATCTGTGGGTGGGTCTGTGCGTGTGTGTTTGTATACATATATATATATTAATATATCACATGACCATCTGCCATGTTAAATTTGAAATGGATGCTTTCAGCAATACACATACACACAGCTCTAATGTGCACACATCATGCTATCAAGGACAAATTAAGATATTTCTCCTTCTATTGGAAGACATAAGGTTTTTCACTCATTACCAGGTCTACAAGTATTGGTAAATCTGGGAATGATTACGAATCCATGGGTGGATGTGTTGGAACATCCACCCTCTACCCATGGAACACCTACCCGTGCAAAGTAATGCAAGGCAGTGACTTGCACTACCTTGCACTAATTCAGATTTACCAATCCATGCAGGGCTAAACAAGGTGGGGTTGGGTGACTTAGTAAGACCCATTATAGTCTTTGCATCACTCTGCATCTGATTTGTGGTGCACGCATGATGCAAAACCCTTGATAAATATAACCCCTATGCTTGGTAGTGTTCCCTTTTATCTTGCAATGGGTCAAAATTATTGCATAATGCATTTTGGTTTTCACTATTTAAAAGGAAACACCATTTATGAGTTACCAATTGAAAATACATTAGATACTTTGCTAATGACTTAGGCCCTCATTCCGACCCTGGCAGTTTCAAACCGCCAGGGTGGAGGGCAGAGGAAGCGGTGCTTCCCGGGCCATTCTGACCACGGTGGTAAAGCCGCGGTCAGAAAAGGGGAACCGGCGGTTTCCCGCCGGTTTTCCCCTGGCCCAGGGAATCCTCCATGGCGGCGCAGCTTGCAGCGCCGCCATGGGGATTCCGACCCCCTTCCTGCCAGCCTGTTCCTGCCGGTTATACACTGCCAGGAAGAGGCTGACGGGAACGGGTGTCGTGGGGCCCCTGGGGGCCCCTGCACTGCCCATGCCCCTGGCATGGGCAGTGCAGGGGCCCCCTAACAGGGCCCCACAAAGATTTTCAGTGTCTGCTTTGCAGACACTGAAAATCGCGACGGGTCCACTGCACCCGTCGCACCCCTGCAAATCCGCCGGCTCCATTCGGAGCCGGCTTCCTCTTTGCAGGGGCTTTCCCGCTGGGCCGGCGGGTGATCTTTTTGAGATCGCCCGCCGGCCCAGCGGGAAAGTTGTAAAGACCCCCGCGGTCATTTGACCGCGGTGCGGTCTTTTGGAGGTTTCCGCCCGGCGGGCGGCGCCCGCCGCCCGCCGGGGTCGGAATGACCCCCTTATTCTTGATTATTCACACTACCCTTCCCCATACTTAACAAAAGGGCAACTCCTAATTAGAATATCAATATTTTTAATCAAGGTCTGAATAGGAAAGGGGAAGAATAGGACAATCTGTTATATACTAGTTTATCCTTATGATTTCCTAGTGTTCACTTCCCTGAAAGTGAGTTGTTGCTGATCAACTGTATATGAGGTCATTATGGTTTTATATTTTATTTTCTTATCATGCACTACACAACAGTTGTGATAATATCACATGTTTTATTGAAGTCTAGAGCCCCTGGAGTTCTACAATTGGCTGGCATAGGCCTTAAATGGCAAAGGCACATGCCTTGCTGATTGAACCCATGGCTTGTACATAGGCTGCAAAAGGCCAGGCAGTCTGCTCTTCACCTTTGCCTGTAAACAATTAGAGTTCATTAAATGCAGGATTCTATACAGCAATATTTAACATACTAAATTTCCTGTAAAAGCTAATTCAGCTTTAATTGCAATAAATGGTTTAAGCCGGTACATTCTGGGATAAAGTAAGGAGTTCAGAATCCAAAGTAAAAACGAGGCAACATATGCATTAAATTACTGAGATGTTTAGAGTCAACCCTAAAACAATCAAGGTATGGCCATAAATTATTCAATAAAA
Organism: Pleurodeles waltl; assembly: GCF_031143425.1. Classification (NCBI taxonomy): domain Eukaryota; kingdom Metazoa; phylum Chordata; class Amphibia; order Caudata; family Salamandridae; genus Pleurodeles; species Pleurodeles waltl. The sequence goes on along the minus strand of NC_090447.1, from coordinate 492,163,162 downwards.
TGTGCTACTTCTTTAAATACACTGTCCTATCTCTTTAAATATCTCCAAGGAGCTCTTCAGAGTAATTATGGTCTGGCTTGACAACGCATCTATCACCAGACAATTTTGTTTTCATCACTAGAAAGGGGCTTTGGCTCTGCCGAAATGTTTGGAGCCAGGAGTACATGCTTTGATTGGGCAGACGTTGCGTGCTTCCACAAAAAAGGGTTTGCCCTCCAGCAGCTGTGATCATCTTTTTTTAGTTATTAAGCATCTCTGACTTGAATTGATTTTCCAGGGGCACGCAAGTGACATTGAAATGCTATTAAAGTATCTTAGGTAGCTAGATAATTGATGTTGTTTTTCTCTGACAGCAGCACAAATAGGAGGAAGGTAGTCATTAACCTATATGGATTTTCACATTTGGCTTAACAGTGCAACTCTTATCTGCCCTTTTAAACTATACAAATAGTATTCTACAGTTCTTTTCTTCCATGGAATTACAGATCAATTCCCATACTATATACATTCATCTTTTAAAGCCAAATCTATTGACATTGTCAGTGCTTGTTCTTTGTAATGTATTGAGCCCCAAAGCATCACATTCACCTACGAAGTATTCATTGTTCTTTTGTGGAATTCTTTTTACGTATTTCATTGCAAAGTCTTGTTTCTTCTGGTAATAGAAGTGGGCCTTCCTAGAGATCTGCTTGTTCTGTGTGCCAAGAGCAAAGAAATATCCTCCTTCAATGCATCTGGACCATCTTCCTCCAAGTACTGTTTGGAAACTTATAAGCTTCGGGTATTAACATGGGCCCTAGTTACAAATTGCATTTGATGATACATTAACTACTACTACAATAGTAGTTATAGCTAAACACTAGGAAATAACCTAGGTGAAAATGTAACCAAGGTAAGGTATCACAGAGTACTTACAATCAAAATTAAAATTAAAACCTTCTCATGCTAAAGACATTGTGTAAGTATCAAGGCATATAAGTAGAGATTCATAAACAAGGAAAAATCACATACATACATGTGGAGACAGAAAGTGTTGTGTACATGTCTGTAGCACAATGGTACTAATTTCAATATATTTTGGTCTCACACGAAATAGGGCAACATTGTAATACATATGTATCATTCTAAGTTAATCAACACAACATACAGTGCAGAAAGAATTAGCTTATGAATGAAGAATCCCAATTTAAAATGCCATGTTACATGTTGAGTAATAGCTACATTTACTAAGCAAATATCCATGCAAACTCATGTCAACTAATCTAATGCTGTGCAACTGTTATGTAGACATGCAAGGACATCATAGGTGGCATTAGTACAAATGTATGTGTGAGTGTCAGAGTTGATGTCACTGTACCTCCCTATATACACATAGGGGGTTATTCTAACTTTGGAGGAGTGTTAATCCGTCCCAAAAGTGACGGTAAAGTGACGGATATACCACCAGCCGTATTACGAGTTCCATAGGATATAATGGACTCGTAATACGGCTGGTGGTAAATCCGTCACTTTTCCGTCACTTTTGGGACTGATTAACACCTCCTCCAAAGTTAGAATAACCCCCATAATGTATGCAAGATAATATGATACAAAGTTGGATACATTGTATACATTCTGAGTGCAGATCTCATTTAGCTGATACAATTATTCTAACTTACTTATCATACTAACTTTCTGGCTAAACATCAATATTAGCATGTTGATGTGCTGTAGGTCTTACACTGTGTACAATATGTGCAATGAGGTAAATCCACATTTGAGGAACATTTTGGCAAGCCATCCAGGAGAGACTGGTTTTTCGAGCCAAACTGCAGCTGAATAAAGAGTACCCAAACCGTATGGATTCACATCAGCGCAACAAGAGATGTGAGCAGATGCCGCAATTAATTGAAGTTTCTGCTGAATCCCCTGGGTGAAGCTGTCATCAGTGCGTAATGGACATCTAATCCTTAGTCCTATTATTTGGCGTATGGAAAACTAGGAAAAAGCAAAGAATTTAACCTGAGCATCTTGCCACTGACAGAAATGTGACATACTGCACATTTCATGTGTCTGAACTGAGTAGTCGCAAGGTGGCCTTGGAGGCGAATCTGTGGAGGTCAGCTCTTCACGATAGTCGACACAAGGCAAGGAAAGGGAAAACTGTTGTTTCATCGCTTGGACCACTGGGCAATTCACAGATTGTGCACTTGACCACTGGGTGTGATACAGGGAACCGCTTGGACCGCTGGGTGTGACACAGATTGTACGCACTGGGTGTGATATAGGGCCAACATCTCAATCTTATTTTTAGTCTAAAAGGGTTTTCACAATACTACTGTTCTCTTAAACACTGTTGGTGCCTGAAAGGAGTAAGAGGTGTTGTTTGGTTTGACTGCTGGGTGTGACACAGATGGTACACAAAGCCCCTGGGTGTGAAACAGGGTGTAATTTGGATGTTAGGAAAAGAGTTGGATTGTGGCGATTGGGTGTAGCTTGTGCTTGGTAGAGGAGGGCCTGTAGGTGTTGAGTTGTACCTTTTTCTACGCATAACATTGTTGCTATCTTTGCCCCAAGCCAATATTGACAGACTATTGTGCTCACTTAGTCCAGTGTAACATGCAGAGCCTCCCCTCGACATTGGGCGGCATGCGGTAGGAGAGGGCAATGTTTTTTTTGGGGACAAAGTCATAATTTTTTCTGTCACATTTTTCTCTCTTCTCTTTTATTTCCATTGTGGTTTTAAATCATTGCATTGTTGATGTTGTGGTGCTGACAAATTATTGTAATTATATTTCATGTTGAAATGACATGTCTCCTTAAATGTCTAAATGTGCTTATGAAGAAGTCATTCTTCTTCTTTCATAAATGGTTATTCCATGTTTGCTATTCTGCTGCTAAAAAAAACAGTTCATAATGTATTGAGTTCACCATTGCACTTTCTTTCAGGTTGTGACCCTCCATATGCATTGTTTTATATTTTGTGAAATATCATTTTGATGCATCTCTGTCTAAAGTTGAGCTCCTAGCCAATAGTTCTTGGCGGCATAAACATGTGTACATACTTCCCCATGTACAAATTACAGTTATTTGAAACTCAAAAGTTAGAACTATACTAGCCCCTTAAGAAAGGTTCCCAACCAACCATGGAGTCGCTGTTAAGCCACATGCAAACTACATTCCCCACACACTAAAAAGCTAGATAGATATTGCCATGAATGGTACACACATACTAAAGCACAAGCGCTCCCTTGGCTAGAGGGGGAGCCTTCAACACCAACATAATAGAAAAGGCCACACATTCAGACTAAATTTGAAGGATGAAAGAAAGCTAAAAGAGAGGCACTGTTAGAACTGTGGCCCGTCTTCGAGGTGGCCCTGACATGTAGTCACCCAGAACCCACAAGCAAGGCTTTTGCACCTTCCCCACCATATGTAGGTACAGAGGTGCTCTCTCTGATGCCTGCCATCCCAGCTGTTCCTGCCCTAGGTTACATCAATCTGCTGGTTATGGGGCCAGGAGGGCCCCCGTCAGACAGCAAGTTTTAGATGTAGGGTTGGGGTACCAGCAGACTGGCAGGTACAAATGATTCCAGCCCCATCTCAGGTCGGCGTTAGTGTTCCCCCAAATTTGACAAACCGTCCAGCGTGTTCAGTTGTTCAAACCCAATAGCGTGGGAAGCATACACTCCAAACCATCCACTAGAGCACTCTCAGGTGATTAAGAGGATCATAGTGGCTCGGGACAGAGACTCCACTAGTGAAGGAGGGGAAAGGACTTCCAACCTTCCGAGGTCTAATGGCAAGGTTGGCTGCTGCAAGGCCCAAGCATCTGGTGACTACCGACTGACTCCGAGAGAGATAATAGTGATAGAGGAGGGGAAATGCTTTGCCCATCCATTCTGCATCCTGCTAGCAGATTGAATTAAGGAGAGGAACAGGTTCAGATGGTCCTGGCCCAGAGAGGAGTCCTTTGAAACAGAGGACATAGCAATGGCAGAGGCTTGCATTAAATGAAGCCCTCATCCAGAGCTCAGGGAAAACGGTAGCTATCTACTCAAACTCTGCTTATGTCACCACCACCGTGCACTCTAGCTTCAGCAGCTGGAGAAGACAGGGGTTTCTAAGGTTAAATGGCCCCCGTTGCACACAGAGATATCATAAAGCTGTTAATAGATGTGTTAATTTACCCATGTGCATACCCATGGTAAAATGTTCTGCTCAAACCAGGGACAGTGACTTCAAATCTGCATTAGTTGACCAGATTACTAAAAAGGTGGCTTACGGAATGATCAAACACACACACATACTCCTCTCTCTGCAAACTATGGAGACGGGACCATCACATGACAAGCCATACACTGAAACGTCAAGATTATACTTGACGGAATTGCAGGAAACAGCACTTCCTGACAAAAAAAGGTGATGGTTAACCATGGATTGCACACAAACTGTGCACAACCTTCTATACTGACACATACCCAGAGGGAAACCCATCATGCAGCACAGTCTAGTCAAAATAGCCTTACCCCAATTGTGTTTACCAGCACATACAGCTAGAGATAACATGATCGCTGAGCTCCACAGCAACTGGTTTATCCCCCGGATCAACCCAGAGTTAGAAATGCATGGGCAGGCAAGCCTTGCAACCTAGTCCTGAAGCAAACGATTGACAGATCACAGGTGTGGTGACACGTAGCCCGTAGACAAACGTACAAACAAGAAAAACCCTGATCAATCACTCAGCTAGGCAGCAACACAACAATAGTCATAGAAGATTGGCCCCCAATAAAACACATTTGGCTAGAGGGGAGCATTTTTCCAAAACCCCCTCAATGGTAGATGCCACATAAAGTTAGCAACACTCAGCCAATCAGAACACACTACACATACAGCAGGGATCGCATGCTCTCCATGCCAATCATCTGGATATGTTGCCTTCTGGCCCACAATATATCCACACAAGGCCAAGACCCACATGCTCACTTTATCAGATGGTCAGATTTACGACTTCATGACTAGTCGTGGATTCCTTTCTACTAAGAATGCATAGAATTGTTTTATGACCTTTTGAGAATTGTATATAATGGTGCTCAGAACAATGTAACTTTCAGAGTCAGCCGTCAGACCTCCCTGTACTGCTCTCCCGGCCGCTGTGTTTAATTAAACCAACTACTCCTGTTTTGCAAAAAGCCTCTTCTCTTTCATTTCTTTAAGGTAAATCCACATTCAAGCAACATGGATATTGAGCACACAATGGAAGGTCATGTGAGATGTGACCAAATAATTGCACATTTTTTCATAATATTTGTCAAATCACTTGTCACTCATCCATGATTTGTGAGTTGTAAAAATAAATCAATTGTCACATATCAAAATATCTTCTTGGCTCTATTTTTGTTAAAAATAATGACCTAATCACTGTGACAGTCATCAAAAAGATGTGAAGATGTATGAATAAGGCATGTGTGACATCAGATCCACAATCAAGAAATGCTCATTGAAATGGCCACATTTCATACCTAACATAAATACATCACCCTTAATGTATACTTTTTAAAAATTACTTATTGAACATAAAATATAATCCCATGGCATCACCATGACATCACAATGTCTGTTAGGTTGTCAACGCTTTAACATACAAACACCATTTCCATCATTTAACTTCACAATACAAAATTGCCTTGTAATGACTTAAACTTTGTCAGTGTAAGATGTGTGTATCACAAGTCCCCATGTGGACTATTAAACATATGACACTCATGGAAAATCATGTCTCACTCAGATGCAACATTCTGCTGTGTATTGTAGTGATTGTCACAAAAATGCTAGATTAGAAGGCCCAACACCCAATGAGTAATGTAGAAGTGCATAGATCCATCTGACATATCCATGTTGAAGGCAATTATGTACTGGATCCCACACCAAGGTATGAAGAAAATGTATAGTGAAAATTCTAAACAAGTGGTAGAGTACTCATCACATTTACTTAAAAAGCCAAACGTGTCGCTACAGCTGTATCTTTTAAATACAGTAATAATCTGTGAAGTTTAAAAAAGTCAAACATGTCCATGTGCAAAGTTATATATACATCGTTTTCTGCATACAAACCAACTCACAATCAATGCCAATTGTATACTGGTAATCACACTGAACTTAAAATGTTGAGACCCAAGCACTGGTGTGGCATATTTTCTGAGTGATGGGAAAGCTTGAGAACTCAGAAGAACAAACCAAACACATCCTATTATTTGGTCTGGCAATAAGCCACATTTGTAGAACTTACTCATACAATCATACAGGTACATCATCAGCAGCATGAACACAAATCACAAAACAGTCCTGAATTATGTGTGAGTGAAAAGGAGTCTGACGTCTAGTGGATGAAGCTAAGTCAATGATGACAATCTTGGCATACCTAAATCCTATTCTAAAGCTCATATAAGAGTTCACATCAGTCTCTATTATGCCATGCCATAGGCCTAGGTTTAACTATCCATTGAGACATGCCAAAGTCACACAATTTATTTTATTCAGTTACAAGTAACACATGGACAATACATATACGACAAGTGAATCTGTGAGTCCTCAACATAGAAAGCCTTATTTTTGTGAATGTTGTTAGGTCCACTTGTGCCACATGAGGTGATGGAGGTTCATGCCAAACTTACAGTGGTCAAGAAGCATATTCCAAATACAACTATGTGTGAGTGTGTAAGAGTAGTGAAATGTAAACATACACATTTGGTAATATCCTTAGCAACCATGTCACAAAGCCTTTCCAAAGTGGTAACTGTGTGGGGACTGAGAACTATTGCACATATGCACAAATTGTTAGAATAACATTTGTAACACCTGAAACACTTGTTAACTACATAATGGTCAGCTATGTGCATAGCCAAATACAGTAATGGAAAACACTATTGAACAGGCCAATACCAAAGACAGATCAGGTCTTTGAACACCCAAAAATCTGTCCAAAGAAACTTGCAGAATGGTTTACGTGCTGAAATACTGCACCAGGAGCTCTAGCCTCAAGAAGATCATGCTGAGACATTGCTCAGTCCTACAAACTGAAGATGATTTCTGGGGCATTTTCAGCCAACCCCCCTCTCTTGACTTATGAAAGACCTAAAATTCTAAAGGACTTACTTGAACATCAAATGAAGTAACAACACACTGACAAACACAAAGGAACCATGGCCTGTTCAAACAGAGGTAATTGCAACTTTAATAAAGACGTTCTCATGACACATTCATGGAAAGGTACACAAATCAGACTTTACACCAGAGCAACTTGTGATACTAAAAATGTTATGTACCTTTTGAAATTTTTTAAATGCCCATGTGGCATATATTGGAAGGACTGAATGTAAACAAAATACAGGATAACTGGACACAAACGTATCATGCTGACAAAGAATGAGAAATCCACAGTGGCCATCCCTTTCAACACCCATGGTCACAGCATTAGCCAGCTGAGATTCACCATCCTGGAGACAGTTCAACCAAGAGAGGGTGTGGACAGTAGAAAACTGTTAGTGCAAAACAAAATCCATTGGATCAAAAGATTGGATACCCTCAATCCCAAAGGACTCAATGATCAACTGGAATTTAGCTGCTTCTTATAATAGCGGACGTTTATGTACATGAATGACCTCACTTTAGTAAAATGCCCAGTTGCAGCAGTCCTATGCTTTACCTTCTTACAGATATAAATACCACATCACATGTAATCTTAAACAATATTTCTTCTTGTTAGAAATCTGGTATATATTACATATGCATTTATATCTTTATGTACACTGTAGAACATCATGGTATTGTCTTCTAAATTGTTTTAGGCTACCGTTACTGAAACTGAAGATTTTACATGGAGTTGTCATTAGTTTTTTGCCACCTATTCTTATGTTTACCTACTTAGGGTCCCTGCACCATGCATATATAACGAGAAGTAGGTGTACCGATCACAAAACTTCAGTCCATTAACTGTAACAAACTTATCTCGTTTGGTACGCTCCCCCACACATACGATCACTTGGGCATTATTATGGTTAGTTCTTGGTTAATGTTGCAGGCGAGCTCCTATTTCTCATGACTGTTATATTTTATTTATACACCACCTCAACTAGATTACAACGGCAGCATGGCAGGACATAACACTATTACTGAATTAGTAACAGTGCATTATTAATTGAGTTTACGTTATGCTGATTACTGTCAAACATAGTCACAATGGGTCATTCGGATTACAGTGCCTTTATCATTTTGTCCACGAAGGGCATCATAGCTCAATGCTGAAGCTTGCTAGGCATGTATCATACATGTACATACATACGATTAAGCAAGCTTTTGCACAAAATGTTTGTTATGAACACTTACCATTTTGATTTGTTCAATCACCCATTGTTAATTCGCAGTATCTTAGGAAAACACTTTTTCGGTCTATGCATGATGACTGGTCGGTTTTGCACAACATAATGCAAAGTTGACTTAATTAGATGAACACCACAAACAGTTATTAACAAAGCCACTAGAGAGATGATCAACACACAGATTTATTTTCAGTGCCTAGGGACTCCATGTTTGTTTACTAATCGTGTTTGCTTCTTAGGATTGCTCATCCCCTGGCAAAGGGCAACAGCCCAAAATGCATAGGGATTATTCAATATATACACATACACATGATAACAATCTTCCCAAGTTAATCTCATATATATACATGAAGATGATTGATCTTTTCTAGTAGATAGTAAAATTTAAGTCCACTGATCAGCACTGATGGAGTACAACTGATTTAATCTAAAGACATTTAGAAATTGATTGATTGAATGAATTTATTGTTTCAGTTAGTTGAAACTATAACACTTATACAATTTACATAATAAAAACATTTCACTGTGATTTAAAATTCCTTTACAAGGTAATTATATTTTTTAAAAGAAAAAAAAACGGGCACACACTGCTGTTTTACATTTTAGCTGTTCCGTACCTCCTAGACTCCAAATCATAAAATATAAGTCTTAAGAAAGCCTCTTGCGCCATGTACATTAAAAAGATGTCTTAGTCCAATTATCCAGATTTCAGCTGGTGCAATTTTTGCATTTCTGAAGGGGTTTAAGAATTTTGCTATTTTAGTCATCCAAAAAGTGCAAAATGCTTAGCTGTAACTCATGATTCATTGTTTACATGAGAATTGAGAACACACCCAGGAAAACCTTCTAAAATATAACTCCAACTGATACTGTATAGATTAAGTTAATCCCCAACATCTAATTGCACAACTCATCATTATAGGTCTTTGAACATAAGACTTAAAAGAGCCTACAAGACCCTTCTGCGATTGGCTGATGGCTTAATCCAATTATCCAAAAAGCAGCTGGTGTTATCTCAGCTTGCACTAAAGGGGTAAAAAATTATACTGTTTTAATCATTCCAAGCGTTCAGAGTGCTTAGCTATGACACATCATTCATTAATTACCTGAGAGTTAAAACCATGCCAATACAAGCCTACTAAAGGTTCTAAAATGTTGGAATATGTTTAGAATATCTTGACCCCCAAAGTCTAATTTCACATCTGATCTTAAAAAGACTTTAGACATAAAACTTAAACAGGTCTATGATACTTTGTGCTTTAGACAGATGTCTTGATCCAGTTGGGAGGGTGAACATTTTCAGGGACCAAAGCTGGGGGTCGGGTCTGCCATGAACAGGTTAAACAGGTGTGGGGCAAGCACACAGCCTTGTTTTAAACCAAGGGTTGTGAAGATTTTCCTTGAGAGCCTCGTGCCATCTCCAATTTTTATTGGTACCCATGTATCAAAGTTTAAGGAGATTATTCAAGAGGGGAGCTGGGAGACCCCATTGCTTTACTTTTCTCCAACGCAGCTGTCTGTTCAATTGGTCGAAGGCAGCCTTGATATCAATGAAGCCAAGATGTAACTTCCTATGCCACCGTCTGCTCTGCTGTGCAAGGAAGGAGGTTGTTAGAATGTTTGTTGTGGTGCTTTTAGCGCATCTGACCTTATTTGGTTTCTTATCTTTAATTGATAAGGGGACATGTCAGAGAAATTCCCACCATAAATCCCAGTACGACACAGATCATCAATAAACAATGGTAACTACCTTTGGAGTCAATAATCTTCATGCACCGTCACCCATCAGGTCATGAATAACCACACCATTTAGTAAAAGTTAGAAAGTTTGTTTCCCAAGATTAAAAATGCTAATATGACGTAAATTAGTCTCAAAACCATCTGATACACATACAAGAACAACATTGATTGACCAAACCTTCTAAATAATCTCAATTTAATTAATGCATTGATAACTAAACATTCTAGAGGCACAGTACAAATTAGCAATAGAAGTAGCTGCACAATGGAAATAGCATACATCTAGGTTCAGCAACTGAGCAAAATCAAGTAATTAGTTATAAGCAATTGTTAACTTGTCAGGGTTTCCCCTTACTAACTTCCGGATTAGAATAGCATGTTTGGGCTTCATGCAAAACAATTTTAGTCAACATAAATTTGGAAAAAATCTAGCTATGGCTCTATCAAAACAGCGGTTGTTACCTAGAAACAAAAGACAAAATTACAACAGGAGCATTAGCATATGTTAACCTCTCCTCAGCAAGATGCAGTTCTCTTTGTCAGTTGGACATCTGCTCGGTCAGCATCAGCGACGGGCCATGTAAGGGAATGGTTCAGAAATGGGGACTCTAAGTTCTCCAAACCATCATAAAGCAATGTCTAAGGGATCAGCATTCAGCATCAGAAGCCTAAGCAATTAACTTAAGTAGATTATTTCAGGAGGAATCAATAATAGCAATGAGCACACCGCTGCGTAGGTACAATAGAAGTGAGTGTCCTCTCTGTGCAGTCGGGTTAAGTTAAAATCGTCTAAAGGACTTCCCACGTTGCCATTGGTCAAAGAATTCTATGTTGTCAATTAGTAAAATAGAATAAAACTTAAATCTAAGATATAGATGAACTGTCTTTCACATGTGAATGATTGGCTCTTCTTCTTCTGTTCCCACCATCAGGCTCATCAGGTAACATTTTAGTATCCATCTGTACTCCAGTCAGTGCATCCATTGTTGGCTCCTGGGAACATTACTGTCTCATGCATCAACTATACAAAGTTTCAATAACTAGTAAACAATGTTGTAGCAAGCAGTTCTCATGAGAAAGTTAAAGACGTCTGCTAAAGTTTGGTCAACACAGTGGAGAAATAATACATGAATTAATTTCTCTAGTTATACATTTCCCACGATTTAGTAGAACAGTACACCTTAACATGAGACTGTGCAAACTAGGCCCAAATCTCGCTTACTTAAGGCCTACAATTAATAAATCAAATACATAACACAAATTCATTAATACATCCTACTTCTACATTTTCTTAGTGTAAATACTTCATTTAATATTGATAAGCTTTTAATAAAGACACTTCGTGATCACTCAAATGGGCACTTTTTCCAAGTCGCACATTATTTTTCTATGTTAAGTCAAACTTTATGCAGATTCATAGTTCAAAGTACATGAATATGTATTAGTAAAACTTGAGCATTAACACTGCCCAACCCTTTTCTGAAACCTGTTTGGTTGGGTGGAATAATACTGTATTTTTCTTACCATGCTGTTCATTCAGCGAGGAGCAGGGAGGCTAAGATTTTTGCCTCAACATCAATAAGGGCACTTAACCTGTAGTCAGTCATATTATCTCTGTTACCTCCCTTAAAGATTGGATTAATTATAGAGCCTCGCCAGGTCTCTAGGATTGCTCCTCCTAGTTTTGCTTCCTGGTTTAGGAAGGTCAGCATTCCTGACTAAAAAACAGCTTCTTCTCTAATGATAGCTTAGCTTGTGGAATGCCATTGAGCCCAGGGGCCCCTTCTCGGAGGGCCTTAAGGAGTGTTCTGTATGTTCTGACAGTGGACAGAGTAAGGTCAGCAGTCTCTCCATCTTTCACAGTGAGAATATATCCCCTACCTGGTATCCATGATATTACTAGGGGGGGGGGTAATTCCACAGGGTTTGCACTTCATTGAGAAAACTGTCTTAAGGTAGCTCAACAAGTCATTTTTAGTGATGTTTGAGTTATTAATTAAGTTCCCTCAGGTATATAAATGATTAATGAAATCCCAGAATTTTCTGGTTATTTTTTTCTTCTTTCGCAGCATGTATTAATTTTAACCAAAAGAAACTCTTGCCTTTGGCTTTTTCCTTCTGTATTTGCCTTTTATATTCTTTTATTGTATTCTTCAGTTGTTCCTAGAGGTGCTGATTGCCTGGGTGTGCCTTCAGACATCTCACCAACTTCCTTTGGTGCTTTTTTAAGAAGGTAGCTTGATTTTGAAAGACAAGCAGGAGTGGTTTGGCTGGTTCGTTGAGCGTGCCGTGGCAGGGTAAGGGAGGAATGCTGGTCAAGCATTTTCCTTCCAAAATCTTCCCAGACATCCAACATATAACCATGATTCTTGAGACTCTCCAGGATCAGCAGCTTGGCAGATGAAGATAAGGTAGTGCTTCAGATGACCAGTGTAGTCTCTTCAAGCTCATTGACTCTATAGAGCCCATCTGTACCGGAACTTGGGGGTACACAAGTAGAGAGGACCTTAGCATGAGTATTTGATAGGAGTGGTCACTGGATGTGCTGTATTTTATTTTAAATTGCCGTACCAGAGGAGTCAGAGGTAATGTAATTAAGGTATAATCTAAAATACAACATGAGTTAGGGCCATGATAACTATAGCTTGGTGGAGAATCTCCTTGGAATCTTCAATTTAGGACCTGTAATTTGAGATATTCCAACGAATTTACCAGCTGCACTCCCTGCTGGTCATGAAGTTTTACATTTGAAGACACCTGTATCTGGACATTCCAACAGGAGTTGTCAACACTTAGGGGCATATTTATACTTGTTTTGGGCCGAATGTGCGTCACTTGTTTTGACGCAAATTCAGTGTAAAACTAACTCCATATTTATACTTTGGCGCTAGACCCATCTTGTGCCAAATTTATGGAGTTAAAGTCCTTTTTCGGATGTGGAAACCTACTTTGTGTCAATGAGATGCAAAGTAGGTGTTACCGTGCACAAAATGACTCTATGGCCTTAGCGCCGTATTTATCCCCAATGCTAAAATCACTCACAGGGGGTAGGAGGGGTCAAATAATGGTGCAAAGCTTGCTTTGCACCATTATATAAAACTAGGATCAGGGCAGGCATTATGGGACCTGTGGGCCTATTTCCATTCCAAAATGTTTAGCACCGGCTTGCACCATTTCTGAGCACCATCAGGTCACCATATTTATGGAATGGTGCAAGTTGGTGCAAAGGGTAGGCCAACGTAAAAAAACAAAATGACATTGGACGGTTGGGGAAGGCGGTGTGGAAGAAGGGGGTTTTGCACCAAAAAAATTACATTAGGCAGGTTTGAGTAAAAAAAAATGACTCTTACCAGCCTAGCATCATTTTCTGACGCAAAACAATCCATACCACATGACTCCTGTCTTTGAAAAGACAGGAGTCATGCCCACCAACCCGATGGCCAGTACAGGGACCAGGGTCCCCTGGGCATGGCCATTGCACCCAGTGCCATGTAGAGGGGCCCAATTCAGGGCCCCCAATGGCACTTAAAAAAAAATTATCACCTGCACTTACCTATACTTACCAGGGATGGGGCCCCCCATCCTCTGCTGTCCCTCTGGTGTGGGTGAGCTGTCCCTGGGGCCTGGGGAGGGGACCTGTGGGATTATTCCATGGTGTTCCACCATGGAAATAGGCCCACAGGTCCCCTAACGCCTGCCCTGACCCAGGCGTTAAAAAATGGGGCAAAGCAAGTTTTGCACCATTTTTTGACCCCTCCTCCTTCCTGTGCACCAGTTTTACACAGGAGTATAAATATGGTGTTAAGGCCATATAGTCATTTTTTGCACGGGAACGCCTACCTTGCATCTCATTAAGGCAAGGTAGGTTTCAACGTCCAAAAAATGACTTTAACTCCATAAATTTGGCGCTAGATGGGTCTAGCACCAAAGTATAAATGTGGAGTTAATTTTGCACTGAATTAGAGTTAAAATTCAGTGCAAACACAGTATAAGTATTCTTTTCCATGTTCCATCCTTATATTCTGGTTGATTCTTTCTAGCTTTTCTTAGTCATTTATGTTGTCTTTTAGTTCGTTTTTGAGGTCAGGATGTATTGCTTACTGGAATTGCCCATCCAGTGAGATTTCCTTAAGACATTGCTGAGCTCCTCATTGGGCCGACGCTGTAATATCCAATGGGCCCCTCAGTGGGGGCACTTTGCCGAAGATCTCTTTAAATTGCCAGGATTATATGGGAGATTGTAAAAATAACTAAAAGATGCCCAAAATATAATTTTAATACAGGGCTCCCTTGTTATGATTAAAGAACACAGATGGTCTCGCCGCTTGTTAAAACAATGGTTAAGAGTGGCTTTCATGTTGTAAATAAAGAGTGGTCAACATGTTTCCTACTTTTGTTCTCAGAAAGATCATGGCAATTTGTCAGGACCAGTAAACCAAACTACATGATAGTGTAAGGGAAACTCCTAAGTCATTTAAGCATTACAAATATTGGGCACCAGTGGTAGTCTTTCCTGTCACTTATCAACCAACCCAAATAGAAAATAGAGAAAATGATATTATTTACAGTTTAGGTGTGTCTTGCAATTTTCATAAACACACCATGCTACGGTCAATAAATCAATCAAAAAATTTGTAGAGCGCGCTACTCACCCATGAGGGTCTCAAGGCGCTGGAGGGGGGGATACCAGGGGGAGGGCCAGGGAGGGTCACTGGTAGAACAGCCATGTCTTGAGGTTCATTCTGAAAACCAGTAGGTCTTTGGTTTTGCGAAGGTTGGTGGGGAGGGTGTTCCAGGTTTTGGGGGCGAGGTAGGAGAAAGACCTGCCTCCTGTGTGTGGTGCACTGGATGCAGGGGACTGTGGCTAGGGTGAGGTCGGCTGATCGGAGGTTGCGTGTGGGAGTGTGGAAGTTTACTCTTTCATTGAGGTAGGTTGGGCCGGTGTTGTGGAGGGATTTGTGTGCGTGGATGAGGATCTTGAATGTGATTCTCTTTTCTATGGGGAGCCAGTGAAAGGATTTGAGGTGTGGTGAGATTCGTTCATGGCGTGGGAGGCCAAGGACGAGGCACGCGGCTGTGTTCTGGATTCTTTGGAGTTTGCGTTTGAGTTTGAGTGTGGTGCCGGCGTAAAGGGCGCTACCGTAGTCCAGTCTGCTGCTGAAGAGTGTGTGAGTAACTGTCTTTCTGGTTTCTGGGGGGATCCATTTGAAGGGTTTTTTTAGAGTGCGGAGTGTGTGGAAGCAGGAGGAGGTTAGAGCATTGATTTGCTGTGTCATGGAGAGGGAGGGGTCGAGGATGATGGCGAGGTTGCGTGGGTTACGGGGGGTGTGCGGGCCTAGGGCGGTGGGCCACCAGGAGTCGTCCCATGTGGTTTTGTTGGGGCCACAATCAGATCACACTCGGTGGTAGTGAGCGGACATACAACAGACAAGACCTATAGAAATAGGTAGGTAGACTTCCAAGGTGCCACTCAGTGAGCACTTGTGTGAAGAAAGTATTAGAATCTGTAATTTAGGATTACGAATCTGCCCACATGGTAATGCTCAACCTAATTAGATCTATTAAGTGGCACCTGGGTCATCTCGGAGTAAAGCTAGAAAGCAGCAAAATATGACTATACAAGGAGTCCAAGATCAATATAAATGTTTAATCAGTTTTATCTCTTGCCTCAATGTACTTGATACGGTCCCGT
This sequence comes from Pleurodeles waltl, assembly GCF_031143425.1. Lineage (NCBI taxonomy): Eukaryota > Metazoa > Chordata > Amphibia > Caudata > Salamandridae > Pleurodeles > Pleurodeles waltl. Next base: position 492,147,373 of record NC_090447.1, on the reverse strand, counting down.
ACTAACAGGTAACGCGTTTCACCTGTAACTGCAACCTAACCCTCTCCATGATGCCAGAAGACAGCAGTGCCAGCGGGAGGGATGGCTTATAACAGGCACATGGACTGCCCCAACAAAATCCCAGCCAAAATAGACACCCCTCAGCTCATACCTACACTCAAGTGTCCACTCAGGTGCCAAACAGCGCACAGCCCACCCCTGAACCCTCACATGTGCAGGAATCACCAAGAGTCCACAGAAGAAAGGAACATGCTACATTCCATATGTTCCAAAAACTTGAAGCAACAATGAATCCCATAGACAAACGACAGGCCACGATGGCCCATGAACAGAAGAAGCAAACCAGAATATTATTGAAATATCATGCAAATCTAAGCCATGATAGTCACTCAACGCATCCCCGTCTCTGTTTTTATGTCCCAATTTATATTGTTTTTAAGTGTTCATAGTTAGTTGGTATTTAATGTAGGGTTAGGGATAGACTAGATTAGATTTAGTTAAGCAAGGTGCTTTTGGATAGGTTTTAGTGTTATTTTTTTTATTATGGTAAAGGGTTTTCATGGGAGGGAGTGAATGTTTTTTGTTTATAAAAAAATAAGTTAAAAAATATAACAATCTTTACAAAATACTACAAAAACATATCATTGTTTAGGCTTATATGTGTTAGTAATGGATGGTCAGGATGTTGTTTATGTTTGTATTGTATTGACCTATGTATATTAAGGGATGTGCGAGGTTGATGTTAATCTTGTCAGGTGTTAATAGTTGTTAAGGTAGGTTAAGTTGTAGATAAGGTAGGATAGGCTAGTTTAAATTATAGGTAGTGTAGGTTAGATAGGGTTTGGTAGTCTTCTTATATAATATATCTTCTATTTAAATACATTTTGCATTGTTCTTTAAGTGGTTTGTATTTCTTTGCTTGCATCTCCTACTATTGAGTTAGGTGAGTACATAATATTAAAATGTCCATAGTATATAGCAGCTTAATGTTTAATTGTCAGACTCTTCTTGACAACTGTAGGTCTTCCTCACATTGAATTATGATTTCACCCATATCCATACTTTGAACACATGAAATGGGTCTTAGTTACCAATTTGACACCCAGCACAGGTAGTCTCCTTACTGCGGTGTGCTACAAGAAAGGGAGAGGGCAAGAAAGTATTGTATTTTCCATTATCCACCAAATTGCTGCTCTCCGCCTGCGCTGGCACATAAACTGTTGCCTAGAGCTCACTCTAACACCCTTACACCACAGTGCAAGGGGTCCTGCATTGATGCCTGAATTAATTTTTGTGCAGGAAGTGACACCTGCCTGGCCAAAACCAATCCTCATAGGCATTTGCTTCTTGCTAAATGTGAAGCATAATGTAACCCACTTTCGAAGAGGATTCAACAATAAGATTTAACCATATATCTCCTCATTCTAGTCATGAGGTTACCCTTGTGCCCCCTTGGGTGGCACAAGTGCATTTCTATTCTATGAGGAACATGGGCATGAGTATCTGACCGGTATTGGCACACGCATCCAAAGTCATGTATTGCTGATAAACATTTGTATGAGCAGTGAGGTATGCAAGTTATATAATTATGTTTAGCTAATTACTTTGCAACATAGATATGGATCAGTAGAACAGTGTTTTGTGGGTCACATGCCTCACACATTATTTTTAGAGATGGTAAGTATTTGTACTTTACAATCATCTTTCTGTGTGTCCATCAAGATGATTTTGCTTGTTGATTAACTCTGACGTTCTGTAGAGTTAATATACATGGCTCATTCCACCCTTGCAATAGATGTCATTGTAGTAATTCCATATTCAAATCCATATTTACTTTAAGCCCCTCTTCTTTAGGTTTGAGAGTTCTTTGGGGTTTTTGGACATTGTATATGAAGACTTTTGAGATTACACCGTACAAATCTGGTAATGGGATTTTGTATTTAGTTATTATTAACCAGGTTCAGATTCTCACATTACATCAAGAGATAAGTACACTTTCTCAAAAGCAAGTGGGCAAGATCAAATACTTCACAAACATGCAGTTCTCTAGCGGTTAGCAAAGAAGGGGGTGTGATGTCCTACACAGGACAGATCATAAAAGTGGCCAGGGGGCATACATAAAGGTTTATTGAGAAATTCTGGTTTGGAAACTGGGGCATTGTACATCTTCCTCCTCTGAGTGTTCTGCTTCCACTGAAAGTTGTAATGGTTGAATGGTAGGCATTTGATTGATGGCACTTGCCTCCAAAATCAAACATCAGAGGCAGTAGATGTAATTCCCATGTTCCCAACTACATTTATGAATGCCAGTAAGGCAGCATGGTAGTCCCTGGCAAGGGCTTGCTGGTTGGACAACACAGCTATGATGTTGCTATTGAGCGCACATGTTGATGCCATGAAGGAATCCATCTTGGTTTCCAAACAATTACCTAAAGCCTCTTTGCAAAACTGTCCTCTTTTCAAAACTGGATGGATGAATTGATGGCTCCTAGTTGGCTAACAAACGCACTGGTGTCAGCTGTTAAAGGCTGGTATTGTTGGTCCTTCTGCATCTTGAAACCAGTGATGTCAGCTAAGGAGACATCAATCCCATGCAACCAAGATTAGGTGTTTAAACTTGTTTTGACAACTCCCTATTGGGGATGAGACACCTACAAACTCCTTTGAGAGTGCCTGCTCTAGCCTCCATCCCCAACTTGATTTTCAACAAGCATTTGCTGCTGAACTCCTACCACTAGCCATTGAAATGTCACTTGGTAATCCTCAGAATCCTCACTTTAATATGATATATTGGTGTTCCATGTCCAGTCCACGTTGGTTCATCTGGAGACCCAACAATGTTGTCTTCCTTAGCTGAAAGCGAAGGAGCTGCTTCAGATATGTCCAGGCACTGCTGGAATATGTCTTCAATCATGAGGGGCAAGATTCAACATCACAGACAGGCTACTATCCAGCAGATGTGTTTTTTCTCTCTTGAAAGACATAGGCATATGTTGCATAGATTCTATGATTGGATATGACATAAGTGATTTCTGTTACATTTGGTTGTATTTTCCTTAACTTTCAAGTACATAGGGACATATAGAATGTATGTTTCTACAAGTGAATATGCCCATCTTTTACAATTGTTACTTTCTACATGGCAATATGTGTATATTTGTCTCACAACCTCATTATTCATTTGGAGTCATATTTCTATTACTTTCACACTATGCAACACAGCTAAGCAGCATGCTATACTGGCCTGCATGGAAAAGGGAGAGGGCAGGAATGGGCCACATTTAATATTGTTCCTGCTCTCTGCTTGCACTGATGAACAATGTACTGCCAAGCACTACCGCAGGCACTCTTGTACCATGTTGCAAGAGTGCCTGCATTTGCAATGGGCATCAGTTTGTGCTCCAGCACTAGCCAAGAGTTGTAATGCACTGTATATTGTTACAGAGCACACATTCCTGCACTCAATCTTTCACACAGCACAACACACCAAATGTCCTTTCTGTACTGTCTTTCATGACATGTGTGCTTATTAGCACCATAGGTTTTTTTATTTTTTTATCCAGCATGCACACAACACTACACAGTAAGCCACCTTGCTGTACTGTATGAAAGTTGTATGGCATGCATGTGCCTCAATTCACATTCTACAGGGTAATCCTGTCCTTTCCTAGTGCACACAGTCATCTCCAGAATCAAAAAAACCAGAGACCAAGGCCAAGCTCTTAGTTAGTTAACTTCCTGTCTGACCGTAAGACCCCAATGGCTCAAGCTCCCTCCATTCACCTCAGAACCCAAGGACATCGTCTGCGGAGTCCCGCAACTCTCTTCATCGTATACATGACTCTTCTTGTAAGCATCATTCAGACCCACGCACTCATCATCATCTCTTACGCCGATGACACCCAAATCATCTAATTCCCCTCAGAAGACACCAATACCACCAACGTAAATTCAAAATGTGCATAACTAATGTTGCTAACTTGATGAGAGATAAGTACCTCAAACTCAACCTGAGAAGATGGATGTGCTGTGAGAAAGTAGCCTCTTTCTAGCCTTGTTACCCCCACTTTTGGCCTGTTTGTGAGTATATGTCAGGGTGTTTTCACTGTCTCACTGGGATCCTGCCAGAGCCCAGTGCTCATAGTGAAAACCCTATGTTGTTAGTATGTTTGTTATATGTCACCTGGACCCTGCTAGCCAGGACCCCAGTGCTCATAAGTTCGTGGCCTATCTGTATGTGTTCCCTGTGTGATGCCTAACTGTCTCACTGAGGCTCTGCTAACCAGAACCTCTGTGGTTATGCTCTCTCTGCTTTCCAAATTGTCACTAACAGGCTTGTGACCAATTTCACCAATTCACATTGGCGTACTGGAACACCCTTATAATTCCCTAGTATATGGTACTGAGGTACCCAGGATATTGGGGTTCCAGGAGATCCCTATGGGCTGCAGCATTTCTTTTGCCACCCAAAGGGAGATCTGACAATTCTTACACAAGCCTGCCAGTGCAGCCTGACTGAAATAACGTCCACGTTATTTCACAGCCTTTACCACTGCACTTAAGTAACTTATAAGTCACCTACATGTCTAACCTTCACCTGGTGAAGGTTGGGTGCAAAGTTACTTAGTGTGTGGGCACCCTGGCACTAGCCAAGGTGCCCCCACATTGTTCAGGGCAAATTCCCCAGACTTTGTGAGTGCGGTGACACCATTTCACGCGTGCACTATACATAGGTCACTACCTATGTATAGCGTCACAATGGTAACTCCGAACATGGCCATGTAACATGTCTCAGATCATGAAATTGTCACCCCAATGCCATTCTGGCATTGGGGAGACAATTCCATGATCCCCTGGGTCTCTACCACAGAACCCGGGTACTGCCATACTGCCTTTTCAGGGTTTGCACTGCAGCTGCTGCTGCTGCCAACCCCTCAGACAGGTTTCTGCCCCCCCTGGGGTCCAGGCAGCCCTGGCCCAGGAAGGCAGAACAAAGGATTTCCTCTGAGAGAGGGTGTCGCACCCTCTCCCTTTGGAAATAGGTGTGAAGGCTGGGGAGGAGTAGCCTCCCCCAGCCTCTGGAAATGCTTTGATGGGCACAGATGCTGCCCATCTCTGCATACGCCAGTCTACACCAGTTTAGGGATCCCTCAGCCCTGCTCTGGCGCAAAACTAAACAAAGGAAAGGGGAGTGACCACTCCCCTGACCTGCACCTCCCAGGGGAGGTGCCCAGAGCTCCTCCAGTGTGCCCCAGACCTCTGCCATCTTGGAAACAGAGGTGTTGCTGGCACACTGGACTGCTCTGAGTGGCCAGTGCCATCAGGTGACGTCAGAGATTCCTTCTGATAGGCTCTTACCTTTCTTACTAGCCTATCCTCCTTCCTAGGTAGCCAAACCTCCTTTTCTGGCTATTTAGGGTCTCTGCTTTGGGGAATTCTTCAGATAACAAATGCAAGAGTTCACCAGAGTTCCTCTCCATCTCCCTCTTCACCTTCTGCCAAAGGATCCACCGCTGACTGCTCAGGACACCTGCAAAACTGCAACAAAGTAGCAAAGATGACTACTGCAACCTTGTATCGCTTCATCCTGCCGGCTTTCTCGCCTGTTTCCTGGTGGTGCATGCTCTGGGGGTAGCCTGCCTCCTTCTTGCACCAGGAGCTCTGAAGAAATCTCCTGTGGGTCGACAGAATATTCCCCCTGCAACCGCAGGCAACAAAAGACTGCATCACCGGTCCTCTGGGTCCCCTCTCAGCACGACGAGCGTGGTCCCTGGAACTCAGCAACTCTGTCCAAGTGACTCCCACAGTCCAGTGACTCTTCAGTCCAAGTTTGGTGGAGGTAAGTCCTTGCCTCCCCACGCTAGACTGCATTGCTGGGTAATGCGTGATTTGCAGCTGCTCCAGCTCCTGTGCACTTTTCCAGGATTTCCTTTGTGCACAGCCAAGCCTTGGTCCCCGAGACTCTAACTTGCAGTGCACAACCTTCTGAGCTGTCCCCCGGCGTCGTAGGACTCCCTTTGGTGACTTCGAGTGGACTCTGGTTCACTCCTCTTCTATGTGCCTGTTCCAGTACTTCTGCGGGTGCTGCCTGCTTCTGTAAGGGCTCCCTGACTTGCTGGGCACCCCCTCTGTCTCCTCATCCAAGTGGCGACATCCTGGTCCATCCTGGGCCACAGCAGCATCCAAAAATCCTAACCCCGATCCTTGCAGCTAGCAAGGCTTGTTTATGGTCTTTCTGCGTGGGAACACCCCTGCAAGCTTCTTCATGACGTTGGACATCCATCCTCCAAAGGGGAAGTTCCTAGTCCTCTTCGTTCTTGCAGAAACCAAAGCTTCTTCCATCCGGTGGCAGCTTCTTTGCACCCTCAGCTGGCATTTTCTGGGCATCTGCCCACTCTCGACATTGTCGTGACTCTTGGACTTGGTCCCCTTGTTTCACAGGTACTCAGGTCCGGAAATCCACCGTTGTTGCTTTGCTGGTGTTGGTCTTCCTTGCAGAAACCCCCTATCACGACTTCTGTGCTCTCTGGGGGGTTATAGTTGCACTTTACACCTACTTTTCAGGGTCTTGGGGTGGGCTATTTTTCCAACCCTCACTGTTTTCTTACAGTCCCAGCGACCCTCTACAAGCTCACCTAGGTATGGGGTCCATTCGTGGTTCGCATTCCACTTTTGGAGTATATGGTTTGTGTTGCCCCTATACCTATGTGCTCCTATTGCAATCTACTGTAACTTTACATTGCTTGCATTACTTCCTTTTGCTATTACTGCATATTTTTGGTATTGTGTACATATATCTTGTGTATATTTGCCATCCTCATACTGAGGGTACTCACTGAGATACTTTTGGCATATTGTCATAAAAATAAAGTACCTTTATTTTTAGAATATCTGTGTATTATGTTTTCTTATGATATTGTGCATATGACACCAGTGGTATAGTAGGAGCTTTGCATGTCTCCTAGTTCAGCCTAAGCTGCTCTGCTATAGCTACCTTCTATCAGCCTAAGCTGCTGGAAACACCTCTTCTACACTAATAAGGGATAACTGGACCTGGTACAGAGAGTAAGTACCCCTTGGTACCCACTACAAGCCAGGCCAGCCTCCTACATGTGCTGATAACAATAACTCACCCTGGAACTCCTCATGATAGCCCACATAACTAGACCACATCCACTCACCCTCCAACTACCACAGAAACTAGGGCATCATCCTGGACACCAACCTCAACATGACAGATCAACCCAACACCGTCACCTCTGCCTATTTTCACATATTTTTACATATTTAGAATAATTATCATATAGCTCACTCCTGACACCAGAAAGATCACCACCCAGGCACTCATCACAAGCATTCTGGACTACAGCAGCACCCTCTACTATGGCATCTCTACACGCCTGCTACATAAGATGCAAACCATCCTAAACACCCCCTCCATAATGTTACTCAACCTTCATCAGCACATGCACAACACACCTCACATCAGAAAAATACACCGGCTCCCCATTCTTAAACACTGCGAGTTCAAGATGCCCAAACATGCTTACAAGGCACTGCACTCCAGGGCTCACCTACCAAAATCATCATCTACACTTCCACAGCTAACTAGGAACCTCCACTCTCCACCCCTTGCACTCACTCACACTGCCCATATCCATAGAAGCAAGACAGGAGGTAGAGTGTTCTCTTACTTGGCAGCAAAAACATAGAACAGCCTCCCCCAGCACATTAAGACAGCTGCCTCACCTACAGATTTTCACAAGAAACTGAACATCTAGCTCTTCAACTGATCCTACTTGCAGAGCATGCACCTACTCAGTGCCTGGATACCCTCTCAGGTGACAAATTCAAGCTATACAGAGAAATATTAGAATACATTACAATACACTCATGCCTGGCTAACCCCAATGCAGGCATCCTTGTGTCATGGTGCAAGGGGGCCTACGTTGACGTTAGGCTGCAAAAATTACAACTGTCCAAGGACCAGACTGTAAGATGCTGGGTGGCATCAAATATGGTGCATTCCTGTCTTCTCCTTCCCACACAGGGCAGTGCAGCAAAGTGTTTTGCTGCATTGTGCTGCATGAACGTTTGATAAATATGGCCCCTTGTTTTCACTCATCCTGTACTTCTTGCTGGTCCCCTACATCAACATTGCCCTGACCTTACACTCCAGCTACCAACCACCTTGGAATGAGCGATGCCACTTGCTCATCCAATGGGTCCAACTTCTCCTGGACATTAGGTCTTCCTCTGTTCGAATGGCTGCCTTAAGGTTCCTGGCCAGTTTTCTTTGGTCCTACGTTTGTAGTCATGCCATCTCTTATTACACTCCAGTACAGTCCTTCTTGTTTGTGTAATGCAGTTAATCTTGTCCATCATAGATTGACAAACAGCATCCCTCTTTGTTAATGGAAGTGACAAATAATAGATGCTCATTTTTAGTCACCGCACTGATGAGTATTTCCTTTTCCTCCGGACTGAAGTTTAGATTCCTCTTCCTTTTCCCCTGGGATGTTGGCAGGTCTTCAGGGTTAGGTTTATCGCCTTCCTGGCTTCCTGAGGCTCCTTGCATGCTTCTAGATATTAGGTGGTATTAGTAGTGTAAATTTGCTTTTTCAAGCATTCCTGCTTCACAATGCTCTCCTGCGTTACACAATTCCTATTTGCAGCATGCAAAAGATGTGTTGCGATATGCAAATCAACATTGCGTCACATAGGCAGTAGTTGCCTTATGGCATTTTGCACCACAATCAACTACTCTGCATCATGATGGGAGGATTCTCAGGGTCTTCTGCCATGCTGTGCCACATGATAAATAGGGTGTATCCATGGCACAGAAATATGCCGCAACATGGTGCAATTCCTTCTGCCGCAACACCTCGCAATGCTGTACAACACTGTGCAACACAACATTGAGTCAGGAATGATAAATTTGCCCCTTTTTGTAGATTAATGCCTAGGCCACATTTTTAACAAGGATCTTCATATACGTGCCCAGGAACTCAGGGCCATATTTATACTCCGTTTGCGCCGAAATTGCGTCGTTTTTTTTGACGCAATTTCGACGCAAAACTAACGCCAACTAACGCCATATTTATACTATGGCGTTAGAGGCGAATAGCGCCAAAGTTCCCGGAATGTGCGTCATTTTTTAGCGTGAACCCCTTCCTTGCGTTAATGATATGCAAGGGAGGCGTTCCCGTCTAAAAAATGACTCCCAGGCCTTTACGTGGTATTTATACTCCCGGGCAAAAGAGACGCCCGGGAGTTGGCGTGGCAAAAAACGGCGCATTTGCGCCACTTTTTAACGCCTGCTCAGGGCAGGCGTTAAGGGGCCTGTGGGCTCAAAATGAGCCCACAGGTGCCCTCCCATGCCCCCAGGGACCCCCCCTGCCACCCTTGCCCACCCCAGGAGGACCCCCAAGGATGGAGGGACCCACCCCAGGGACATTCAGGTAAGTTCAGGTAAGTATAATTTTTTATTTTTTATATTTTTTTTTGGTGGCATAGGGGGGCCTTATTTGTGCCCCCCTACATGCCACTATGCCCAATGACCATGCCCAGGGGACAGAAGTCCCCTGGGCATGGCCATTGGGCAAGGGGGCATGACTCCTATCTTTACAATGATAGGAGTCATGTTGATGGGGGATGGGCGTCGTTAAAAAATGGCGCAAGTCGGGTTAAGACGATTTTTTCGACGTAACCTGACTTGCCCCATTTTAAGACGCCCATGCGCCATTTTCCCCCTACGCCGGCGCTGTCTGGTCTACGTGGTTTTTTCCCACGCAAAGCAGGCAGCGCCGGTCTGATTGCGCCGTCTAACGCCATTCCATAAATACGGCGCCCGCATGGCGCTTCAGAATGGCGTTAGACGGCGCAAAACTTTTTGACGCTAAACTGCGTTAGCGCAGTTTAGCGTCAAAAAGTATAAATATGGGCCTCAATGTCTAATACAAAATACAGCCTGTAGTAAAGGCCAATAGATAATAGTCATGTCATACATTATAAAAACATAATTGTGGCTGGACATTTGGTTTAATATAGAAATGAGCATATCCAAAACTGATTATGTGCACCACAGAAGTATGAGTCTCATGATCCACTTTATGAAAGGACAGGTTTTAAATACTTTTGAGGGTGTAATCCATCAGTAATCGGCATGAAATGAACAGAGTTACATATAGAGTATTCACACTCTGGGCTTGATTTAGATGTTGGTGTTAATGGTCCTGCCATTTACTTTTCAATGGGAAATCTGCCCCCTGCTGTGACGGTCCACCCTTCTTATTTAGATGTCAGCAGGAGCATAGGCGAAAGCCTTCCGATGGTTTGCCGTCACCATCAACAATATTCTACTGCGTCAACGAACCATAGGCAAAAGTAGCCTCTTTTACCTCCAGGCCAATCACAATGTACAGTCCCACCAATGCAACTGAGTTGGTGGATTGGCAGCTATATAAACACGAAACTCAGCTAGCATAAAAAAAATGACTTTAGGTAGGTTTAGAGTCAAAATAAATTACTCTAACCAGATTAGTGTCATTTTTTTACGCTAAGGGGCATGTTTATACTCTGTTTGCACTGAATTAGCGTCATTCTTTTTTTTACTCTAATTCGATGCAAAACTAACTCCATACTTATACTTCGGTGCTAGACCCGTCTAGCGCCAAATTTATGGAGTTAAAGTCATTTTTTGGAAGTGGAAACCTACCTTGCCTTAATGAGATGCAAGGTAGGCGTTCCCGTGCAAAAAATTACTCTATGGCCTTAACGCCATATTTATACTCCCATGCAAAAATGGTGCAAGGGAGGGAGGAAGGGGTCAAAAAATGGGGCAAAGCTTGCTGTGCCCCATTTTTTAAAGCCTGGGTCAGGGCAGGCGTTAGGGGACCTGTGGTCCTATTTCCATGGTGGAACACCATGGAATAAGCCCAAAGGTGCCCTCCCCAGGCCCCAGGGGCACCCCCACCCACACCAGAGGGACTGCAGAGGATGGGGGACCACATCCCAGGTAAGTACAGGAAAGATTGCAGTTTATTTTTGAAAGTGCCATAGGGGGCCCTGAAATGGGCCTCCATACATGGCAGAGGGTGCAATGGCCAGGCCCAAGGGACCCTTGTCCTCTGTGCTGGCCATTGGGGTGGTGTGCATGACTCGTGCCTTTTCTAAGGCAGGAGCCATGTGGTATGGTACGTTTAGCACCATAAAATGACGCTAATCTGGTTAGAGACTTTTTTTTTACTCTAACCTGCCTAGAGTCATTTTTTGGTGCTAAACCCTCTTGTTCTATACTGCCAGCCCCACCCGACTAAAGTCATTTTTTTTTACTCTAGCCTACCCTTTGCACCGGCTTGCACCATTCCATAAATATGGTGCCCAGCTGGTGCACAGAAATAGTGTAAGCCGGAGCTGAACTTTTTGATGCAAAACTGAATTAGTGCAGTTTTGCAGCAAAAAGCATAAATAAGGGGCAATATTTTGTACGTTTGTGCCACTTTAGCGGCAAAAAATGACGTTAATGCAGCACAAAAAAAGTATAAATCAGGGCCTTGTTGCTAGCACCAAAGTATAAATATGGAGTTATTTTTGCATCGAATTAGAGTAAAAATAAATTATGCTAATTCGGTGCAAACAGAGTATAAATATGCCGCAGAGTATAAATATACCCCTAAATATGGCATTAAGGCCATAGAGTCATTTTTTGCATGGGAACGCCTACCTTGCATCTCATTAAGGCAAGGTAGGTCTCCACTTCTAAAAAATGCCTTTAACTCCGTCCATTTGGAGCTAGACGGGTCTAGCACTAAAGTATAAATATGGAGTTTGTTTTGCACCGAATTAGAGTAAAAAAAATGATGCTAATTCGGTGAAAACAGAGTATAAATATGCCCCTCAGTATCAACATGAATACTTGCACCAAAATTAATATGTCAATAGCGAATGTGCAACACCAATGCATGCATTTAAAAAAAAACGAAAACATACAACCTGTGTTTGTCAGTGTCACAAATGAGAGTAAGTGAATGGCTAACACAGACATGGAAATAACATCATCAGCGAACAATTAGTAACAATTGAATAATAAGGTCAGGACCAAGGTATTCTCAAAATAAAAAACTTTATATAATGATTACTTTATTCACTCAATGATAAACATCATGGGCCCGATTCACAAAGGTAAACTGAGATCAAAAGTCTAAATATACACCAAAAAGTCTAAACTTAAAACAAAAGTCTAACTTTACTATGAGTACATTTAGACTTTTGGTCTAAGTTTAGATTTTCAGTCTAAACTTAGACCAAAAGTCTAACTTTACTATTAGTAAAGTTAGACTTTAGGTATAAACTTAGGGCCATATTTATACTTTTTGACGCACAACTGCGCCAACGCAGTTATGCGTCAAAAATTTTAACGCCGGCTGCATTCCAAAGCGCCATGCGGGCGCCTTATTTATGGAATGACGTTAGTCGGCGCAGCTGACTGGTGTGCGTCAAAAAAAATTACCCACACCAGGCAGCGCCGGCGTAAGGGAAAATGGAGATTGGGTGTCAAAAAATGGGGCAAGTCAGGGCTGAGGCAAAATATTGGCCTCAACCCGATTTGCGCCATTTTTTTTGGCTCCCAACCCCCATTGAAATGACTCCTGTCTTAGCACAGACAGGAGTCATGCCCTCTTGCCCAATGGCCATGCCCAGGGGACTTATGTCCCCTGGGCATGGTCATTGGGCATAGTGGCATGTAGGGGGGCACAAATCAGGCTCCCTATGCCACAAAAAAAAAAAAAATACTTACCTGAACTTACCTTAAGTTCCCTGGGATGGGTCCCTCCATCCTTGGGCATCCTCCTGGGGTGGGCAAGGGTGGCAGGGGGTGTCCCTGGGGGCATGGGAGGGCACCTCTGGGCTCCTTCCGAGCCCACAGGTCCCTTAACGCCTGCCCTGACCAGGCGTTAAAAAATGACGCAAAAGCGGCTGGACGTCATTTTTTTGACCCGCCCACTCCCGTGCGTCATTTTTGCACGGGAGTTTAAATAAGGCGCACATGCCTTGGAGTCATTTTTTAGATGGGAACGCCTACCTTGCATATCATTAACGCAAGGTAGGTGTCCACGCAAAAAAATGACGCAAACTCCAAGATCTTTGGCTCTAGACGGGTCTAACGCCAAAGTATAAATATGGAGTTAACTTTGAGTCGGATTTGCGTAAAAAAAAAATGATGCAATTCCGGCGCAAACAGAGTATAAATATGCCCCTTAGACTTTTGGTCTAAGTCTATCTTTTGTGAATCTGGCCCTTAGACTTTTGGTCTAAGTTTGCCTTTGTAAATCGGGCCCTAAGTTTATACCTAAAGTCTAACGTTACTCATAGTGAAGTTAGACTTTTGGTCTAAGTTTAGACTTTTGGCCTAAGTTCAGACCAAAGGACTAACTTTACTCATAGTAAAGTTATACTTTCAGTTTTAGGGGCATATTTATACTCTGGTTGCGCCGAATTTGTGTCAACAAACTGGGGTGGCATGGTGAGCAAAAGAACGATGGATTAAACCCAGATCTATGACTGGGGGTGAGTGTTTGACAATGTTCAGCATTCCGTCCATCACTTGTTGTTTTTGCTTTGTCGCCCTAAGTGGGAAGGGTATGCTCAGACGTGGGTCCTGTGCTTCCCATGCCAACATGTTATGTGGGGGTAGGACTTGGGTTTGGGATGTGTGGGTTTGGTTTGGAAGGGGTGGGTTGGGGTTTGAGAGGGGTAGATCTGGGAGGGGAGGGTTTGGGATGGGTGGGTTCAGTAGGGGTGGTTTAGATTGGGAAGGGGTGGTTTGGGATTTCAAAGGGGTCAGGGCCAGGGCAAAAAGAAGGTCTTCTTTTGGAAAATGAGTAGGATGGTTGAGAGGGAGATCAGGTTGTGAGGTAGAGGGAGTGGGTGTATCTGTTGTGCATATGTTTGTTGAAGATATGGGCGCTTGAGTGTCTAGTGTATGTGCTGTATTTTTAGTTTTGTGATTTTTACTTATTTTCTGTTCGGTGGGTGAGTGTGGGCGTTTGTGTCGAATATTTGTGTGCGTGGATGTGTTTACTGTAGTTGTGGTCTTTGTTGCTGAGGTGTCTGTGGGTGTGCTGGTGCATGCATGTGTGGTGGTGGATATGATGACTGAGGGTGTGCTTGTGATGTGTGTGGGTATTGCTGTAGTAGTGGGAGTTGTGTCTGTGGGTGCGGTGGCTGGGGGTGTAACTGTGGTGGTGTGTGTGGTGTCTGCATGTGTGTGTCTGTGCTTATATTTTTTATCTGTTTGTGCTGGGATGTGCTGCTTGTGAGTATTGTTGTGGGTGTGTGTATTTGTTTGCATGTGCTTTGGACAGGGCTGGGTTGAGGGATATTGAAACGGGAAGAGGTGGAAGTCTGGGCATGAGGTTGGGGTGGGTGGGAGGTTCTGAGGCCAATGAGGCCAGACACTGGAAGAACTGCTGTAAGTTAGACAGAAACAGGGCATTGTGAATGCCATCCAGGTAAACCAGCATCTAGGTGCTCTGGCCAGCAAACCCCTGGATGGCATTCAATAGTACGGTCTGGCCTACAGCAATTGTTCTTAAAAAATCAACAGCCTCATCAGTGAGTGCAGTCTGGGTCACTAGGGAAGGGGCAGCGGTGTCTGGAGCAAAGGCGAAGCGGACGCTTTTAGGGGAGCAGCTACAGCCAAGGTGGGGGATAAGAGGAAGGGTGGAGATTGGAATGCGGGGGGCAGATGAAGATGCAGGTGTCACAGTCTCTCCAGGGTCTGCCCCACTAGGGACTGGTCTTCATTGGAGGCCTTCAAAAAAGATGCTGAGTCACTGATGGCCTCCATGCCTCTGGATCCCTCAGTATCTGTGGTGCCACACCTGATCACCAGTTACCAGCTTCACCCTACTGATGTAGCCTTCCCCTTGCCCAGTTGATGCTGAAAAAAAAGATACAACAGTTATAGTGTATCTGTGAAAGTACAATTGGACATCAATGTGCATCACACAACATTTACAACAGGTTCAGTTATCCCCAATCACAGCTCCCATACAATGTATTCCTTTGTCACTTATACGCTTGTAGTTCACTCCATAAGAAAGGGTTTCAAGAGCATGAGTAAACATATAGGCTTGGCAACATCTCTGAACTATCATGGTACAGAGCTAAAATGGGTTCCGTTCTCCCAAAGGGAAAGATTTTTCAATAGAAATTGACCACCCAAAATGTCAAACTACAACATCTATGTGATGTTACCTTTCACTTGCAAGTGTCTCTTTCAGTATCACATTGCTCTCTAATTTCTCCTCTAGATAGAAATAAGGACACCAAAATGTTGTCTGTGGAATTCACAACTCTCTCACCAATGTGGACACATTCCTGTCTGTTGCTAACAATCAGTTTGGCATAGAAATTCACGTTGTCAATCACAGACTGGCTTGCAAGCACATTTGTGAAGGACTAAGTACTCAGGTCCAACAGCTACTGTCCACATAAAGTATCATACGTTTGCTGGGGAAACTGCTTTCAAACATATGTAACATAAAGAATGATGCCACTGTACAAAGAATATCAAAACTTTCGGTGCAAATGCCAGTCTCACATTGTCATAGCACCAATTTAGCAATGTCAAGTCTGGAATATCAGCTGCTTCATACTTGTACAGTTTGCCACAGTCACCAGTAATGAAGCCTACATTCACTACACACATTTGTGATGTACCATCACACTTAACAAAAACATGACATAGGGTATGTTTTGTGAAACAGTCCCTCATGTCACTGTGGAAATGCTGGGAATCCCTTTGTTTGCATGCAGCCATTTTGCCTGCCCACAACAGTAATTGCCTTGCAAGGTGAAATTGACTGGTATGCTGCAGCACAAAGGAATACATCACACACAGCATCAGACACAGTCTGATCAACTTAGAGTTCCAGAAATCATTATGGGCTCAGAATGTGTGTCTTCTTCAAAGTCAATGGTATAAAACGTAGCTGAAAGTAAAGAGGTTAAACCGCAACAATATCTACATACAGTGACAATTCAGTGTCACTGTTGAGCGGTACTGCTATGACAGTACATTTGATAAATTCACACATGCATATACAAAACAGTTACTAGATTTCTTTCTTATTAAACGTTACAGTTTGAATGGAAATACTGATTTCCAGCACTCTCATGTACACCGTCAATACTTGCTAACTTCTCATGTTACCTAATTAGGCCTACAACATCATCTTTGCCAGAACTATGCAACCAATCCTGTTGCCTTGATGGCTGCAGTGTTAGGAGGCAAGTGAGTGTTTTTTCACAAAGTGGTCAAGTAAACAGCGGACACGAACCGTGATGGAGATAGAACAAGCCATTGACTGTTGTGCAAAGCTGTCACACGTGTTAGCCTACAGCAGGGCCCATCGTGAAGGTTATTACCTACTACGCAGTCAACTTCCGCTGGTGGTCACTGGCCAGCCAATGTCCCGGTGGCAAGGTCAGGCAGCTGTCATCTTAGGGTGTGAAGCTGCACATTTTACAATTGGTTGTGCGTCACCAGCAATCAAAATGGAGGGGATTGCATTTCTAAAAGTCAGATACAAATGACACTTTTCTTGGCAAGAGATCACACGATAAAATGTGAACTATTGATGTGTATGACAACGACAGTGCCACAGGGGAAGTACTACCTCCATTGGCATTTTGTTTAATTGTTTAAAAACAAGTGCAAATAATACAGTTCAAATGTATTATTTACACATGATGACCAAAATACTCCTAAATATGTTTTTTTTTAATAGATCTTAGTGGACCAAATATTTGATGTCAATGTGTGTACATGTATTACCCAATGACATATCTACTGTCAGACAGAAGTCAGATGTGTATTGACATTAAAAAAATGGAGTGACCATTTCACTTGACCTACTACACACAGACGTCTGAACACGGCCATGTGACAGGCTGAGGTGTTCAGGCCCTTTCCAGATCTTGCCACCATGGAGGAAAGGGATGTCATCAAGCAATATTATCTAAATAGGCAAACTATCCTGGATTTGTGTAAGCAGGTGGGGCCTGATCTCCTGCCTCACAATAGAAATTCAACAGCCATAACACCAATAGTAAAACTCATGGCAGTACTGCATTTGGTAGCACCTTTCAGTACACTGTGGTAGTATCTGGGGGCCTGTCCCAGCCAACATTCAGTGGTGTACTACAAGAAGTCCTTGCTTAACTGATGAAATACATCAACTGCTACATCTAATTCCCACATCCACTGGATTGTGACATTTGCTGTGATATGTTGCTGTTTCATTTCACAATAGGAATCTAACAGCCATAACACCAATAGTAAAACTCATGGCAGTACTCCATTTTGTAGCCTCTGGTACCTTCAATACACTGTGGCAGTACCTGGGGCATGTCCCAGCCAATATTCAGTGGTGTGCTACCAGACATCCTTGCTTTCCTGATCAAAAATATCAATAGCTACGTGCACTTTCCACATCCACGTGATTGTGACATTTGCTGTGATATGTCGATGTTTTGAAGTACAAAGTATACATGTGTTGATTCTGGGACAGACACCCACTTGGGATAGACAAATCTTTTCCAAAGACAACTTGCACTCTGATAGCATAGAAGTTTAGAAGATTGTATCTGACCTGTTGACTGTGTGATACTGCCATCAAGGCAATATGTGCCTCTTGAGTTGCTCAAACCACATGTGTATGTCAAGCCCTAGCATGCTGTTCTTTCTTTCCATTGGCTAAAACTTCAATTTGTAGACTGTGGAGGTAACTGTTGATGTGTTTCATGATAGGTGATAGAACATTTTGCTAGCACACCACCGAATGATGAATGTGCCATTGCCCTAGATTTTTCCACAGTGTCCTTTATTGGTCATGTGGCCTCAAATTTTGTCACTGCCATGATGTAAACTATTGGTGTTATTGATCTAGGATTCCTGTTGTGAGGGCAGGATATATGGCTCCAACTGAGGTCATGCATCAGTGATATTATACCTATTGAATTTTTTCCCAGTGCATATTCCCTTTCCTCCATGGTATCAAGGAATTGGAGCATATAACCCTGAATCGCACAGATATTGGAGTTAGGAGTGTTTTTGGTAACCCAGACTCCATTTCTACAAGGACCTGTTTCTAACAGTTGTATGTTCCACAAACATTCGCATTAGCATTTGTTTACTGTAAACACCTTTGTTGACACTTTTCTCATTGTAATTGCAAACTTTTTTTTTTTTTAATGTATGTTCTATACTTTTCCCACCATGATGGTGAAAGATGGACATGAAAAAGGAAATGCCACAAATAATCAAACAAGAGTCTTGTACTCTGTGTCTCTTACATTTATGATGATAAAAAAACAAGTGTGAGGTGAAATTAAATATGATGAAATAAACTAAAATGAGTCTATCATGGTGGATGGAAACATGGTAGTAGAGACAAATACAGTTTGAATTCCAATGTTTGAAATACTATGGGCATGATGATGACCTTGGCGGAGGGTATTACTCTTTCCCAAATATGACGGATATCACGTCCGCGGTGTTTCAAGTTCCATAGGATATAATAGAACTTGTAATATGGCTGGTGGGATATCCGTCACCTTTGGGACAGAGTAATCCTCCCTGTCAAGGTTGTAATGAGGCCCTCTGTTACTCTGGAAAAGTAAATGTGTCCATGAAACAGTCCACAGAGTGAATAGTAGGCATACAAGGAGGAAATTAGGTTTGATGTCACTTGGAGGTGGTGGTGTTGGTCTACCATCCTCTGCTTCTTGTCTTGATGACTGTCCCCTTTGGGGAGGAGGGGGACAGTGGTGCAGGGACTGGGGACGTAGGGGTAGGCTAATCCTGTGTCTGTGGCGGCACTATTGTACCTTGGCCAGATGTTAATGGATCACAGACAGGGGCAGATGGAGTGGGAAAAGTATTGAGCATAATGTGATAAATGACATACATCACACTAGTCAAGGAGAATAAATTGGAATTGATGTTCTGCATCTTATCATTGTTCGCCCACTGCACCTTCCTTTTGTCTCAGAGATTGTTTGAAACTTGGCCCATCATGTCCTGGGACTCATCCCAAGACTTGGTCAAGCGTGGTCTGACTAACAAAAACCCCAGTGGAGTGGCTTCCCTTGGCTGGTCCCCAGATTCCCTGCCATGACCCCTACCCCAGTAGCCTGTGAACTTGAAGTGTGCCCCAAACCATTTGTTCCTGGCAGACCTGAGGACTGAGTTGTTGGTGGCTCAAAAGTAGCCAGGACTATGCAGGTTCTCAGTGCAAAAGAAGCGGTGGGGTCCTCACGCTGAGGTCTTGTTGCAGCTGTAGTGGGAGGTGTAGCTGTGGACTGGGTTTGACTCACTGGAGCTGTGTGGCCAGACACACCAGATGTAACAGCTTGCTCCTCAGCATCTGTATTTGCAGCATTGGAGTCCTCAATGAAGGCTTGCTCCTGGGCTGGAGTGGAGGTGTCTTGACTGGCCCTGGATGGTGCACTGAGCCGGGTGGTTGGACCTGTGAAGGATACAAAGGATTTGTGAATGAAATATAGTTTATGCATTTCATGTGTCTTTGTCTACAAAAGGGCAAACCTAAAACCTAGAAAGAGCGAGATTGACTGATTAAGCCTTTGTGTTATTTTCATTGTTTTACCCATGCAGGCTGATTTACACATTTGACACCTCCACTGCTGACCTTGTAGAAATGTCTTGAAATGCCAAAGTGTTAGTTTAGAATTGGAGGGAACATGTGACAGACATTGAACCCAACACAGTGGTGAGTAGATTGGAGTACTAACCCATTTAAAGGCCTAGCAGGCTGCAAACATTGGATACAAAGTGGTTCATAATGCATATAATACTGTAATTGGTCATCATATGGGGAGTGAAATATCACTTGTGTGTGACTAATAATTCTGTTCAGCATGTCACTACACATTTTTTATTTATCCTCATTTCAACAGACAATGCATTATGTAAGTATTTTCATCAATTCAGTGTAGCTATGAGCAGGTGTCAACATGGTTGAGATACACAAGAAGTGATATTTTAATCCATAATGTGACATGGTGGCTGACAAATGCACTAGTTTGTAAAAAATGCGTGCATATGAAAGTAAAGGATGGTGTAACAACATTACATTCCACTATTGCTTTTTAGATTCAATAACAGCATCATGGTAGTTGTAGTCAGCTGTTGATACCATGCACAATACTTGTTTGAAAAATAAGTTATGAGCATCATTTTCAAAGACTATCTTAGAGATGGAAACATGTTTGCAGCTGGTACACACATATGGATATAATGATTAGGAGAAAATACAACTTTGGAACACCATGCTCTCCTGTCAAAGTGGATGTAGTTTTGGACCTGTTTTTGGAAGCCCAACAACACACATTGATAGACAGTAATGGGCTGAGTCCATACAAGGGATAATCCATGGGGAACTACACACAATCTGACTATCCAGATTGCAATCTGTTAGAAGGAGAGCTACACCCATGTTGCTGCTAATTTGTATGACACAACAAATTTGTTTAGTCAAAATTAGTTTTATCTGTGTTCCTAAAGAGGTTGCAGCATTCTAAAAGTCTACCCTAAGAGCAGGACTCCATTGGCGATTAGGGGGACATACATAGGTCTGACTTACCAGCCTGCACTCCACCGGGCTTTCCATTCAAGCCTTCAGGGTGGAGAATTTGCAAGGAAAGAGTTGTAATGAGGGGAGAGGAGAACCACCACAAGTCCTCCGGGACTCCAGGTGACACTTGGAGGCCAGTGAACAAACCTTTTCCTACAGGTCATTCCACTTCTTCCTAATCTCATCCTCTGTGCTTGGGCTGTTAGCTACAGCATTCACCCTGTCAGCTATTCTGGTCCACATTTGCCTTTTCTTGCAAATGGTAGTATTTTGGACCTTAGATCCAAACAATTGTGGCTCTTCTCTAATGACTTCATCCACCATGACAGACAATTCTCTCTCTGAAAGGGGGATTTCTTCTCCCTGCTATTGTGAAATATATCTAGACAAAGCTAGTGCTCATAAAAATTAAGGACAGTGAAAATAAAAATTAGATTTAACAAAAAAGACACAAAATTAGATTTAACAAAAAAGACACAGAGGGAGACGTAAAAATAATCATAAAACCTGTCTCCTATTTGTGGGTTTGGCTAACTGTCTGGTCTTCTGCAATGGAACGGCAAAGGATAATGGTCTGAAACAGAATGTGTTTCATAGTGTGTTTTGCAGGTGTTCACAATTGTCCAATTTGCAACAGGTGTGTACTAGTAGCGTCCAACCAATGGCCACATCCATGGTACTATACTAAATGGGTCCCACAAAGGACTCCCGTCATAATGGGCCCACTACCCACAAACTGGCAGTACAACTATGTGATCTAAATACGCTTGGAAGGATGCCACCATCAAGACATCGACTGAGTGCTAATCGTCTGCATCAGAGTCTGCGGCATCATCTACGGGATGCAACTGGCACGATGGAGTACACTCCATCGTGGTGGTCTTTAGCTTAGCTACAATGCATCTAAATACAGCGGGTGGGAGAATGCTGACGTGATGGTCTTTTCAGGCCCGCCGCTGACGCAACTTGGCAGTAAGGCTGCTAGATCTAAATCAGGCCCTCTGTCTCATTTATAGGTGGATAGGTTAGAAATTATTTTTACTGCAGCACAAATATGACAGTTATCTTGTCTGCTGTGTTGCATTTGCTGGTGTATTATATCCAAATTCACTTCTAATAAGGTGGACAGGATATCAGTCACATTTTTATCTGAATTGATGCCCTACAAATTCAAGGGCCTTTTTCAGAGATTGGTGGATGGGATACTCTGTCACAAATATGGCAAATATCTCACCCCCCTGTATTACAACTGCATCATAGCCTACTGCACTTGTAATACAGCGGAAGGGAAGTTTGCTATATTTTGATAGAATATCCTGGCCACTAAACTCAGAATAAAGACCTAAGAGCGAGCATTGGAGGGCGGGCTGACTGCTATTGGCACTACTTCAGTGGGGCCATGGCACGTCTGTGTAGTGGATAGTAAGTAGACCTACAGACTTGCTGGGACCTCTGGGGGTTCTTATCTTTATCTGCTATGTGCAACACCAGTTTTTGGCTGTTTACTTTGCATTGTGTTTCTGATTTTAATTCCTGCATCTCGCCTGTTAGAGGAAGTGTTGGAAGGTTAGGCAGACTGACATTAGCTAGTGGTTCGGGTCTAGTTGTCAGAAAGTACTTCATTTGGGCCATGGGGTATCCAGGCAACGAATAGTAAGTCCACTTACAGAGTTGCCAGGACCGGGGGGGGGGGCTGTTATTTTCAACTGTTGCGTGCAAGACCTGTTTTTAGCTCTTTAATTTGTGTCGAGTTTCTCATTTTAATTCCTGCATCTTGCCTGTTAGAGCGAGTGTTGGAGGGCTGGACTGACTGCAATTGCCATTGCTGGTCTAGTTGTCAAAAAGTACTTCAGTTGGGCCATGGCATATCCACATTGCTTGCAGCCAAAGGTGCACCTAAGGCAAGCCCATCTGCGCCTGTCCGCACCTGGATAACGCCAGGGGCCAGGACGCCTGTTCAAATAAAGGCAGCCCCTATACATTATACATCAAGGGGTTTGAGACAGCTTGCCCCAACTATATCAGTGGAGTGCCAACATAGCCTTGATGTCACGGAGGGCATCAAGGGTTGCGGTAAGTACAACTTCCTCTGCTCCATGCCAAAAGCTGGCCAATGTATGTCAACTAGGGTACGTTGTTGTCTGCTTAACTGCCACTTTCTTGCAAAGCACACAAAGGGGTTTTTGACTCCCTCACAGAGCAGGATCTTGACGCTCTCTTTTTATCTGAGACATAGCTTGTCGAACTGTCAGCACCAGACATTTTAGCAGAAGTTCCACAGGGGTATGCTATTTTTCACCTGGATAGACATACCCTAAAGAAAGGGGGAGAGATAACAATTATTTTTAAGCAAACTTTCCAGTATACTTTCTCAGCAATTAATATTCCTGATAGTAAAGAAGCCTACTTTTCTCTGAACTAATCAGAGAGTTTTTCCATAGCAGGCTTTTTGGTCTGTTTCCCACCAGGGTTGGCACCCAATTTTGTGATGGAACTAGCAGTTATTCCACCTCCCTTTTTATTATATAATTTCCATCTTTTAGTGTTACAGGATCTCAATCTGTATTTTGAAGACCCAGAGTGCAAAGCAGCTGCTGCGCTGGTAGAAGATCTGGAAGCTTTTCAGTGTGTTCAATTGGTTCACCTACCCACTCACAATATGGGTCATACCTTAGACACGATTTTTTACTAATTGGACATGGGTGGTGTTTGAAGCTCCCATCCCTCTTATTTGGTCTAACCATTGTGTAAAACCTTTTCAGATTCCAATACCTGGGCCCATATTTATACTGCGCTGACTCAGTTTTGCGCCCAAAAAAATTACCGGCGGCTAATGCCATTACTGTGCGCCGTCAAATTTATACTTTGACGTACGGCGGCGCAAACCACAGGTGTAAGTAATTTTTTTTACACACACCGCAGCGTCACGTCGTAAAGGAAAATTACGTTAACGCGGCGGAAATGACTGTGAGCCAATTTCCAACACCGCAAACCGGATATGCGGCGTCAAAATTCCCCGCAAACACAGCCATTTCAGCAGAGGAGAGCCAAAATGGATTCCAGATGCCTGTACAGACCCCAGGAAGATGACAACAGACCAGAAACCAGCCAGGAGGATCCACACAAGAACCAGGACAGGGAGAAGAAGAAAAGAAAGTGTTGCTTCAGTGCAGAGGAGCAGGAAATTCTGGTAAAACAGGTGACGGAACACCAGCACCAACTGTTTGTCACCTCAGAGTTGCCAATCAGTAGGAGAGAGGCAATATGGCAATAAATTGTTGACAAGATTAACAGTGTGGCAAAAGTACGCAGAACAGTCATCGAGTGCAAGAAACGCTGGCATGACTGCAAGCGCAGGACTGTCAACACCAGAGCAGTACGCGCTCTACTGGCGACAAAAATGCAAAAACCTAGCACTCTCAAAACAACGTAATTTATGCATTGTGTTGATATGTTGTGGTTTAACCTTTTGCATTGTAGAGTTCAATCCTGAAAACTTATTTTTAATATGCTTACAAATACTGTTCCTTTGCAATGTATTGCTGCAGGTTTTCAGAGTGTGTTAGGGTGTGGACCCTTTCCAGGGCCTTCCAGAGAATTTCCCTGCAACATGCCTGGCCGTGGTTCTGGGCTGGGCCAAGTCTCAATAAAAGAGAGCCAGCCCAACTCCCAGTGCTCACTATTCAGAGGTCCCGGTGCAGAGCAGCAGCTTCTTCCTGAGCTCCTGTTCCGGTGGCCTATTTGGATCTTCCAGTCTTCTGCCCTTCATCCTTCATTGGTGATCATTGTTCCAGGCAGTAAGACGGTGGTTAGACTGTCCCGACACCGTTATTGAGAATTTTTATATTCTTGGTTTAATTCTTAAATGAGTAACAGATTACTTGTGCGCTACCATTTCTTGACATTCATATGGTAGTTTACAAATAGGCAAGACGCGTGATTTATTTCATAAAGGTTTGACTTTGTTATTCATTGCGTGCTACCATTTCTTGACATTGGCATGGTGGCTTAAGAATCGGCAAGACACGCAATTCGTTTTATGGTGTTTAAAAATTGTTGTCCATTGCGCGCTACTATTTCTTGACATTTACATGATGTTTTATGAATTGGCAAGACGCACAACTCGTTTCATGAGGATTTAACTTTGTTGTTCATTGTGCGCTAACATTTCTTGACATTTACATGGTGGCTTAAGAATCGGCAAATGAAGCGCAATTCGTTTCATTGTACTTTGATCTTGTTATTTATTGTGAGCTGTTATTTCTTGACATTTACATCATCGTGTTTTACGAATCGGCAAGACGTGCGATTCGATTAATGATGATTTGACTTTGATATTCATTGCGTGCTACCATTTCTTGGTATTTTACATGGTGACACTCGAATCGACAAGACGCACGATTCTCTCCTAGAGTTTAATTTATGTTGTTTATTGTATGCCACTATTCTAAGATATTTATTATGTAATATTCGAGTTGACAAGTTATGTGATTTGTTTCCTGAATCCATATTGTGTTATTCATTTTGCACAAGCCTTCTATGGTGTTTACTATATATATGTATACATATATATCTGCAATATGCGCAATTTGTGTTGAAACATTTTAAGAGTACACAGAAGGCCAGAGTTTCTAGATGCACTATTGTATGGTCCTAGTATACATTCTCAAACAGGATTTATACGACTGGTTTAAAATTTAGTCAGAATGTTTTTCTGATTCTCATGTAAAGGAAAGTACTTGAATAAGAAAGTTTTCATTTAATTCATCTTGATTCCCCTACAGGTATCCGGCCATCTTGAAAATTAGTCATTTTAAACTTAACTCTTAGATTGTTCATGTTTTCAGAGTGACTAGGCTTAGAATCATAGTCTAGTATTGATTTCAAGAGATATCATTTTCATATTGTGTATTCTAACCTTTTTCTTACTACAGGTCTCCTTCCCAGCTGTTCCCTTCCTAATCCCCTCTTCCCCTCTTGAACTCTCTCAGTTCTCAGAATGGCCACGCTAGACGAGTTAGTCAAGGCTATCACCCAGCACCAAGCAGAGGTGGTATCATCCAAAGAATTGACAACTAGCTTAGCAGAGAGAGTGAGTTAGTTGCAAGATAAGGTAGAGAAGAAGGAACAAAGTCCCACAGGTGTGTCTTGGCCAGGTACTTCTTCTCAGGCTTCTGGAAGTAATCCGATTTCCCTAAATGTTCCTTCTGCAATTCCTTTAACGTTTCTCAGGTGACCCTTTGAAAGCGCAATCTTTCCTGGTTCAAGTGGAACTACACTTCACCTGCAGACCAAATACTTTCCCTGATGCCCAGTCCAAAGTACCTTTCTTGTTATCATATCTGTCTGGGGATGCAGCTACTTGGGCAATTCCTCTTGTGAGTAAGAATAGTCCCTTGTTGTATAACTGGAGAAATTTTGTTCGGGAATTTGAGAGAGTTTTTGATCGTAGAACTGTAACACAGTCAGCAGATCGTGAATTATTAGATTTATGCCAAGGAAATCAAGACCTAGTGTCATATTTAGCCAACTTTAACCGGCTGGTTGACGAGACATCCTGGCCTGAAGAAAAACAAGTGGTCTTGTTTTACAAGGGACTCAAAGAGAAATTAAAAGATATCTTAACGCAAATCGACCCACAACCTACAGACTGTCAAGAATTAATAAATCTTGTCTTGAGACTTCATCATCGTTTAGCAGAACGTAAAGGAACGCGCAAAAAGATTGAAAAATATTCATGGCGCGTTCATGATAACAGAAACTCAAGAACTCGGAAAGAAAGAACGCCGGAACCAATAGAAATTGGAACCATCAGAGGACCTTTGACCAAAGAGGAAAAGGACCTACGCAGAAAAAATGGACAATGTCTTTATTGTGGGCGAAAAGGTAATTTTGCCAAAGATTGACAAATCAAACCAAAGAACAGGCAAGGTCCAGTAGGTCGCAGCCAATGCACCAGTCGAGTTGGAAAACTAAAACACCCGAGATGCAGAGAAGGGCTGCTCTTGGGTGTCACCGTGGACCCTTCACAATCTAGACATCTTAAACTGGAAATAAGAGTTCAGGTCAAGAAAAAGATCTATTTCAACAAAGCTGTAGTCGATTCTGGGGCTACTGGGAACTTTGTTGATGTCCAATTGGTTTGTGCATGGGGGATCCCATGTAGTGAAAAGAAGACCACAGAAAACATCCAGGCAGTCGATGGAAAACTCTTGACTGGAGGTCCGGTAACTCTTCAGACTATCCCCTTGTTGATGATTTGTGAAGATAAGAATCAAAGAAAGAAACATCAAGAGAAAATCATCCTTGACGTGATCCATGCTCCCCAATATGGAATTATCCTCGGCTTGCCATGGTTAACTAATCACAATCCGGAGATCAATAGGCAGAACGAAAAATCGTGTTCTCATCTGCGCTATGTAACGAACAATGTCTCCAAAAGATTCAAGTACCAAAAATTTGCAACTCTTACATAGCTACTGCTGCAGAGAAAGAAATTCAGCTGCCCAAACAGTATTCATCTTACAAAGATGTATTTGATGAGAAAGGAGCAGAGACTCTACCTCCCCATAGATCTTATGACTGTCAAATTGATCTAGCCCCAGGTGCGATACTTCCCAACTCTCGTGTATATGCCCTGACAGAACATGAAAATCAACATTTACGAAAATACCTAGATCAATTTTTGGAGAATGGCTTCATTCGCCCCTCTAAGGGGGTCATTCCGACCCTGGCGGTCCATGAACGCCATGACGGAGGGCAGCGGAAGCACCGCCAACAGGCTGGCGGTGCTTCCTGGGCTATTCTGACCGCGGCAGTAAAGCTGCGGTCAGAAAAGGGGAACCGGCGGTTTCCCGCCAGTTTTCCCCTGGCCCAGGGAATCCTCCATGGTGGCGCTGCTTGCAGCGCCGCCACGGGGATTCCGACCCCCTTCCCGCCAGCCTGTTTCTGGCGGTCTTCACCGCCAGAACCAGGATGGTGGGAATGGGTGTCGTAGGGCCCCTGGGGGCCCCTGCACTGCCCATGCCACTGGCATGGGCAGTGCAGGAGCACCCTCACAGGGCCCCATACAGATTTTCACTGTCTGCTTAGTAGACAGTGAAAATCGCGACGGGTGCCACTGCACCCGTCGCACCCCTGCAACTCCGCCGGCTCCATTCGGAGCCGGCTTCCTCGTTGCAGGGGCTGTCCCGCTGGGCCGGCGGGCGGCCTTTTGGCGGTCGCCCGCCGGCCCAGCGGGAAAGTTGGAATGGCCGCCGCGGTCTTTTGACCGCGGGGCAGTCATTCGGCGGTAACCGCATGGCGGGCGGCGACCGCCACCCGCCGCGGTCAGAATGACCGCCTAAGTCTCCTGCAGCTTCGCCTTTGTTTTTTGTTCCAAAAGCTAATGGAGGACTTCAAACTTGCATCGACTATAGGGGTTTGAACAAAGTCACCATCAAGAATAAATATCCTTTACCCCTAATTCCAGTCTTATTGGAACAAGTGAAGAGAGCAAAAACTACACGAAGCTTGACCTTCGAGGTGCTTATCATTTGGTCAGAATGAGAGAGGGTGACGAATGGAAAACAGCGTTCAAGACAAGATATGGCCTTCTTGAATACACCATCATGCCTTTTGGTCTGTGTAATGCTCCAGCAGCATTTCAATTTTTCTTGAATGAAGTTCTTAGAGAGTACCTCGACATATTTGCCATAGTCTACATCGATGACATTTTGATCTACTCAGACAATGAAAACGAACATATCCAACATGTCAAGAAAATTCTTGCAGCCCAGTTGAGTTTTTAGGGGTTATTCTTACCCCTCAAGGTATGGTGATGGCAGAAAAGAAAGTAAAAGCCGTATCTGATTGGCCCACCCCAAAGACTGTTCGTGATGTACAATGTTTCCTGGGGTTTGCAAATTTTTACCAGAGGTTCATAAATCATTTCTCCCAGACAGCGGCTCCAATCACTAAGCTACTAAGAAAGAAAGAAAAGTTTGTATGGCCCCAGAAGCTGATCAAGCCTTCTCGACTTTGAAGGAAGCTTTCTCCACTGCCCCAGTCTTGACTCATCCTGATGCGAATCAACCTTTCATAGTGGAAGCTGATGCTTCAGATGTAGCAATAGGAGCCGTCTTATCACAACGAAATAAAGACACTGGTCAACTTCATCCTGTAGCTTATATGTCTCGGAAGTTGAGCGACCCCTTTCCCGTTGTGAATGTCGCTGAAAATATATTTTCAGAGCAGGCAGTGGTCCAATGGACCACTGCCTACTCTGAAAAAATGAAACCGAATGGTTTCATTATTTTTTTGATTTGCAACTCATTTTCCTTTAAGGAAAACGGGCTGCAATTCAAAAAAAATAACTGCTTTATTAAAAAAAGCAGTCACAGACATGGAGGTCTGCTGTCTCCAGCAGGCCACCATCGGTATCAGTCGGTATGACTCGCAATTTGCAACTCGCAAAATTGTCTTTTGCTACATCTGGCCCTTAATCTCATGGAAAGGTTATGGTCCTGAAAGTAACTCATGGGTTTCCGCATCTGATGTTCATGCTCCAGTACTTGTGAGACGCTTTCATCGTCTTAATCCAAGCAAACCAGGCCCTAGAGCGCGTCTGGGAGAGGGGAGTACTGTCAACACCAGAGCAGTACACGCTCTACTGGCGACAAAAATGCAAAAACCCAGCACTCTCAAAACAACGTAATTTATGCATTGTGCTGATATGTTGTGGTTTAACCTTTTGTATTGCAGAGTTCAATCGTGAAAACTTATTTTTAATACGCTTACAAATACTGTTTCTTTGCAATGTATTGCTGCAGGTTTTCAGAGTGTGTTTGAGTGTGGACCCTTTCCAGGGCCTTCCAGAGACTTTCCCTGCAACATGCCTGGGTGTGGTTCTGTTACGACTCTGTCGTCCCATTTCTAGGGGGCGCTGTAAGGGGTCTGTCGGAAGCCTCGGAATCACCTTAAACACTTATCTAGAGTCCCTTGCTGACTCCTGTTTGTTTCTATTTTCTCCATGGTACCCTTGTGTAGTACTACATTTGCTTCCTGGGACTGCAAATCCCAAAATGCACAGCCTGGTAGTCAGGAAAGCCCAGATTCTGTTTCCCATTGTTTTCTATGGGAGAAGTCCAGTTGCTCCTTTTCACTGGATCCTCTCCTCCAGGACTTGCAAGTGTCTGAAACTACATACACCTGAGACCTCTCCTGTGCAGCCCAGTTTGGAACTGCTTATAAGCAGCCATTTCCTCAAGATCCCCGTCGTGCATTGGACTTCGATTCCTTTATGTTACAGACCCTTTATCGGATGGTGTTCCAGCTTTTGTTCCTGTTCTGTTCCAGCTTGATCCTGTTTCCTGTTTCTCTGCCCTGCTCCTGATTTTTCCAGCCAGAGTCTGCTCCCTATCTCTTAGCCTTGTACCTGTTTGTTTCTTCCAGAGCCTGCTCCCTGTTTTTCTCCCCTGCTCCTGCCTTGTTTCAACCTGAACCTTCTCTCTGTTCCCAAATCCTGTTTATTGCTCATTTACTACTCCCTGTATTCCAGCCCTGTCCTTGCCTGTTTCAGCCAGAGCCTGCTCTCAGTTTCCCAGTCCTGTCTCTGTTTGTCCCAGCCAGAAGTTTGCACCCTGTTTTCAAGTCCTAGTCCCGGCTTTGCTTCAGCCTGAGCCTGTTCCTAGTTCTTGCCTCTGCCTCTTTGTTTGTTCCCTTCTGTTTCTGTTTCTTCTTGGTTCTTTGTGTGTGGTAAGTGTTCTATCAGTCTTCACCAGTGTATAAGTGTCCTCTTTTGTACTAGGGTTGCCTCCTGGTTTCCAGGAGGCAATTCCAGCCCCCATCCTTGTCTAGTGTTTTACGTTGTCTTTCGTGTCTAACAGTGACAGTGTGCTATTGCTGTTTTCTCAGGAATCGGCACTGTGTTTCCATCTGGACCCACAAGAGCATGTCCTGTGTATGTAAGTACTATCCTTGTTTGTGCTCTAGGGTCCAGAGACAGAATCACTTCTGCTGCCTCCTTTCTATGGGGCTGGCAGGGTGACTATCTGTAAGAGCAAACTGCACAGAGGCATTGAGATTCCCTGTCACTGTGGGAGGTTCTGCGCCTTACTCTGTGTACAACCCCAGCGTTTGTCCACTAGTAATCCGTTTCCTATTTCTTCACACAAGGGTTGCTCTGCTTTTACTTTCCTGTTTCCTGTATCTGTCCGTAGCTGTCCTTTCCGTTTATGCCTTTAGCTGCTCTTCTGCCCCAGTACACTACCTCTTTAGGATATTCGGTGACCTCAAAGGGTGTCCCAACCAGAGTCCTGATCAGACCCGCCCAAAACCGTGACAGAATGCACGACCCAAAAATGTCAAGCTCCCCAGTCAGTAAAGGCATGCACAGACCTAAAATGTTTTCTTATCGTGTTAAGACACCCCTTTCTAAGCCTATACATTCTCTGAAGACCTCTAAAAAAGGCCTTAGTTTAAAGGATAGACTTGTTAAAGAAAATCAAAGATTGCAAATGCAGTACTACATTGCGTGGCATGCTGATCCATCAATGTTCAACTATTATAATATCTGTGATTATGACCCCCAATCCCTGTCTGTAGAAGAATTACAAAGTAATAATGAGTTTTTGGAGGTTCTATTACCTCAAACAGGGGAGAATGTTCCTAACAGTGAAAGTGCTTTTGCTACTTCTGCACAAGACATTTACTCTCAAGAAAACCTGGTTAATTCCTTGCCTCATGCTAGTGCATCCCAAATTCACTTCCAGGACTCTGTCAAAACAAAGGACCCTGACACTGTTCAAGAAGCCACACTAGGGATTCCCTTGTTTTCTGTTGAGTGCTTCAGCTCATCTAGGCCAGTTTCTCAGAATTCAAAGTGCAGTGCTGACTCTTATAAAGACCTATCAGTCCCTCAGAGCTTTCCAGTCAGCAGGCTAGACCCTGTATCTAAGGGATCAGTAAAAACTGTGGGATTCCTTAGTTCAACTCAAATGGCTTGTGCTCCTCCCAAACTGGATGATAATATACTAGTCTCAATCCCTAAAAGCTCTGCTAAACCCTTTTCTATTCTGAGTTGGTTTGATAACAATATGGACATACACACACTAAAAGAGCAGTTTTGGCAGATTAAAAGGCAGATATTGGACTTCTATGATGAATATGTTGTAACATACACACAAAATCGTGCATGTGGGCTCTTTTCATTAATGCATGTTTCACTGTTGCCAGAACCAGACATTCTGTTTATCTGTAAGGTAGAAGAAGTAACAGAGCAGCTGATGGAAACTACTCCAAGGCAATTTGAAAACCTGAAAAAAGAAAATGATCACCAACTTTGGCTTAAAGAACAGTATGCTACTTTGTGTGCCTCTCCAAAGACTTCTATAGAGCAGATTGTCCCTTCTATTAATGACAGTCAAAAGACAGCTCCAGTTATAAATAGATCAGCCTCTTCTTCAGATTCTCTCTCAGCCTGTAGTTCTCCAGTGAAAATTCCTGTACAGTTGACTGAATCTCTGACATCTCTGAGAGATTTGACACCTCTTGATTCAAAGGATGGATCAGAGTCATCAGAAGGAAGTGTCTCAGCCCCTCTATCAGAACAAATAAAGCCAAAGGAAGAAGAGAGTTCTGATGCAGACTCCAATAGCTGCACCTTAAGAAACCAAGATATGACTTTACTGGAGATTAATGGCAAGTTGTGCAACAGTGTTGAAGAATCTGAATCTAGTGATGACAGTGGTTCCTGCCTTGCAGTGAACAAACCTGCAGACAGTGTTGTTCAAATGGCGCACACACCAGAATTTTCAGATTGTGGGGATACTCCTGCCCTTTCAAATAATATCATAGAATTTTCAGATAATGAAGAGACAGTTCCTGTTTCAAGTGAACTAATGGATTTTTCTGACCTTGAAGAAATACCAGCAATTACTAAGAATGTAATGGACTTCTCAGAAAGTTTAAAAATCTCTTCTGTGTCAAAGCAAACCGTGGAGATTTCAGACAAGGAAGAAAGCCAGCAATCTGAAACTAAACAGCCTGTCATAAGAAATGAGAGCCTTCTCCTAGAACTGGACACAGTTGCAGCCTCAACCACTGATCCTGACCTGCTGATCCCTGCCAATGTGTATCCTGTTTCCAGCTCCACGATTAGTGAAAAACAGATCTCTGAGCTACCGGTATCTGATGTTGATGTAAAATCAGCCACACCAATGTCACCTGCGGTGTCCCTGAAACTAAAGACTCCTGAAAACCAGCAATCTGAAACCGAAGCTCAAGTGCTGAAAGATGTAATATTTCCCACTAAAACTAAAGAATTGAATTTGAATCTTGTATTCGAAGATCTGATGATAAGTACTGTTCTTAGTGTTTTATTGCTAGAAACCATCATCAATTCAAAGGCAAGAGCTGAAAATGTAGATACCAATGTAAAGGCGATTTCTGAAGAGACTCCGGTTCCATTTCTTTCCAAAGAACAACCTTTAAGTGTTAACAGAGTTGAAGATCAACTACCTGTAGTAGAAACGCTTTGCAAAAAAAACATTTCTGATACTATGAATACACCACAGAGCACTTGCAATGATGAAATCTCAGTCTTGTCTGAAGATCACCCTAAAGAATTAGCTTGTGGAACTTCTACATTTTCAGATGTTAATCCAGTTTCTAAAGACTTAAAAACTCTTGTTGATCCTGAATTTCATACTCCGAAGTCATCCAAGATGAAAGACAATTCTGACTTTTTCATGTTTACCTTGAGAACACCAGTTACCCATGTCTCCCAAGTCTCTATGCTTTGCAAGCCTCAGACCACAACCATTGCAAATACTGCTGCAGAAACTGACATATCCTGCTTGTCGGAAGGTGTTACAGACCTGACAGTTACTAATACGCCAATTATCTCTTTCAAAGAAGAAAGTATTGAACAGGAAACTAATGTCAATAAGAATGCCGCCCATAATGCCATTTCAGATCTCCTTGCTCCTGAATCCACTTCACCAGAAACCAACTCCATGCACTCCTCCCATATCACTCGAACAATAAGGAGGAAAGACATCGGAGCCCACATGGGTATTAATACATGCTTTTCTCATTGGAAGAATCACTTATGGCAGGACTGTAAACTTATACACCAAGGTTGGTGTTGGATTTTCTTGCTGTGGCTTTTCCTCTTCAACTTTTTTCAGCCAAAAGATTGCCTTCTCTTCTGGAGCAGACTGGTGGGAGGGGTATACTGTTACAACTCTGTCGTCCCATTTCTAGGGGGCGCTGTAAGGGGACTGTCGGAAGCCTGGGAATCACCATAAACACTTATCTAGAGTCCCTTGCTGACTCCTGTTTGTTTCTCTTTTCTCCATGGTACACTTGTGTAGTACTACATTTGCTTCCTGGGACTGCAAATCCCATAATGCACAGCCTGGTAGTCAGGAAAGCCCGGATTCTGTTTCCCATTGTTTTCTATGGGAGAAGTCCAGTTGCTCCTTTTCACTGGATCCTCTCCTCCAGGACTTGCAAGTGTCTGAAACTACACACACCTGAGACCTCTCCTGTGCAGCCCAGCTTGGAACTGCTTATAAGCAGCCATTTCCTCAAGATCCCCGTCGTGCATTGGACTTCGATTCCTTTGTGTTACAGACACTTTATCGGATGGTGTTCCACTATTTGTTCCTGTTCTGTTCCAGCTTGATCTTGTTTCCTGTTTCTTTGCCCTGCTCCTGATTGTTCCAGCCAGAGTCTGCTCCCTATCTCTTAGACTTGTACCTGTTTGTTTCTTCCAGAGCCTGCTCCCTGTTTCTCTGCCCTTCTCCTGCCTTGTTTCAACCTGAACCTTCACTCTGTTTCCAAGTCCTGTTTATTGCTCATTTCCTACTCCCTGTATTCCAGCCCTGTCCTTGCCTGTTCCAGCCAGAGCCTGCTCTCAGTTTCCCAGTCCTGTCTCTGTTTGTCCCAGCCAGAAGTTTGCGCCCTGTTTTCAAGTCCTAGTCCCGCCTTTGCTTCAGCCTGAGCCTGTGTGTGTGATAAGTATTCTATCAGTCTTCACCAGTGTATAAGTGTCCTCCTTTGTACTGGGGTTGGCTCCTGGTTTCCAGGAGACAATTTCAGCCCCCATCCTTGTCTAGTGTTATATGTTGTCTTTCGTGCCTAACAGTGACAGTGTGCTATTGCTGTTTTCTCATGAATCGGCACTGTGTTTCCAGCTGGACCCACAAGAGCGTGTCCTGTGTATGTAAGTGCTATCCTTGTTTGTGCTCTAGGGTCCAGAGACAGAATCACTTCTGCTGCCTCCTTTCTATGGGGCTGGCAGGGTGACTATCTGTAAGAGCAAACTGCACAGAGGCATTGAGATTCCCTGTCACTGTGGGAGGTTCTGCGCCTTACTCTGTGTACAACCCCAGCGTTTGTCCACTAGTAATCCGTTTCCTATTTCGTCACACAAGGGTTGCTCTGCTTTTACTTTCCTGTTTCCTGTGTCTGTCCATAACTGTCCTTTCCTTGTATGCCTTTAGCTGCTCTTCTGCCCCAGTACACTACCTCTTTAGGATATTCGGTGACCTCAAGGGGTGTCCCAACCAGAGTCCTGATCAGACCCGCCCAAAACCGTGACAGGTTCTGGGCTGGGCCAACACTCTATAAAAGAGAGCCAGCCCAACTCCCAGTGCTCACTATTCAGAGGTCCCGGTGCAGAGCAGCAGCTTCTTCCTAAGCTCCTGTCCCGGCGGCCTATTTGGATCTTCCTGTCTTCTGCCCTTCATCCTTCATTTGTGATCATTGTTCCAGGCGGTAAGACGGTGGTTGGACTGTCCCGACACCGTTATTGAGAATTTTCATATTCTTGGTTTTATTCTTAAATGAGTAACAGATTACTTGCGCGCTACCATTTCTTGACATTTATATGGTAGTTTACAAATAGGCAAGACACGCGATTTATTTCATAAAGGTTTGACTTTGTTATTCATTGCGTGCTACCATTTCTTGACATTGGCATGGTGGCTTAAGAATCAGCAAGACGCGCGATTCGTTTTATGGTGTTTAAACATTGTTGTCCATTGCGCGCTACTATTTCTTGACATTTACATGATGTTTTACGAATTGGCAAGACTCACAACTCGTTTCATGAGGATTTAACTTTGTTGTTCATTGCGCGCTACCATTTCTTGACATTTACATGGTGGCTTAAGAATCGGCAAAAGAAGCGCGATTCGTTTAATTGTACTTTGATCTTGTTGTTTATTGTGAGCTGTTATTTCTTGACATTTACATCGTGTTTTACCAATCGGCAAGATGCGCAATTCGATTAATGATGATTTGACTTTGATATTTCTTGCGAGCTACCATTTCTTGGTATTTTACATGGTGACACTCGAATCGGCAAGACGCACGATTCTCTCTTCCAGTTTAATTTATGTTGTTTATTGTATGCCACTATTCTAAGATATTTATTATGTGATATTCGAGTTTACAAGTTATGTGATTTGTTTCCTGAATCCATATTGTGTTAATCATGGTGCACAAACCTTTTATGGTGTTTACTATATATATGTATATATTTCTACAATATGCGGAATTTGTGTTGAAACATTTTAAGAGTACACAGAAGGCCAGAGTTTCTAGATGCAATATTGTATGGTCCTAGTATACATTCTCAAAACAGGATTTATATGACTGGTTTAAAATTTAGTCAGAATGTTTTTCTGATTCTCATGTAATGGAAAGTACTTGAATAAGAAAGTTTTCATTTAATTCATCTTGATTCCCCTACAGGTATCCGGCCATCTTTTAACTTAGGGCCAGATGTACCATCACGGCCCATTGCGATTTGGTAATAGCGATTTTAAAGAAATCTCTATTACCCACTCGCAAAGGGCCATGTATCACATTTGAGAATCGGTAATGGCGATTTCTTAAAAATCACAAAAGCTATTACCGAATCACAAATTGCGATACTGGCCCCATTTTTTGCATTTCCAAAATTGCGATTTCTGAAACAGAAATCGCAGTTTTGGAAATGCAAAAGGCCAGGGTGCTGGGGGCCTAAGGCCCCCTCTCCTGCACCCCAAAAACTTTTTTTTTAACATGTAAGGTACACACATGCCAAAAGGGCATGTGTGCTTTACATGTTAAATTTAAAAATGCAGTTTAACTGCATTTTTTAAGTTTGCACCAGGTTACCACCTGGTTGCAAAGCATGGTATTTTGCAAGTGCAAAATGCAATTTTTGGAAAAATCGCAATTTGCGATTTTTTCCAGCATAGCCATGCGACCTGCAAATTGCAACTCGCAATTTCCAGGTCGCAACGAAAGAAATCACAATTTTAGCGATTTCTTACTTGTGCTCTGCGAATGCATTTCATGCATCGCAGACCACTGTTTTGCACTCACAAACGGCTAAATTTACCGGTTCGCACCGTTTGTGAGTGCAAAACTTTTGAATACATCTGGCCCTTAGTCATTTTAAACGTAACTCTTAGATTGTTCATGTTTTCAGAGTGACTAGGCTTAGAATCATATTCTAGTATTGATTTCAGGAGATATAATTTTCATATTGTGTGTTCTAACCTTTTTCTTACTACAGGTCTCCTTCCCAGCTGTTCCCTTCCTAATCCCCTCTTCCCCTCTTGAACTCTCTCAGTCTCTGTGATTTATCTATCAGAGTCTTGGAGCTGTTCAGTGGTGGACGTGTTGGGAACGTGCACAGACCCCGAGGATCTGGTGACTCTGACAAGGACCAAGGAAAAGATGGCCAAGAACAGGAAGGCAGCACTGCAGACTGGAGGTGGGAGTCCAGCACACCAGGAGGCCCTGGACCACATGGAGGAGATGGTGGCAGCCGTCATCCCTGAGGAGATTGTCAAAGGGATTCCAAGGACAGGACAGCACAGTCTACCAGGAGACAACGCACATGCAGGGTAAGTCGCATGGGAAACTAAAATGCACTAATG
The DNA here is from genome assembly GCF_031143425.1 of Pleurodeles waltl. Taxonomy (NCBI): domain Eukaryota; kingdom Metazoa; phylum Chordata; class Amphibia; order Caudata; family Salamandridae; genus Pleurodeles; species Pleurodeles waltl. Next base: position 492,109,788 of record NC_090447.1, on the reverse strand, counting down.
TTAACTGCAACCGGTGGGGGGACCGACTACACAATGTATGTAAGTCATCATATACATGGAGTGGCATGGGTAAAGGGGTATGGCACAGGGTCATTGCCTGTACAGAGAAAAGCTGGGGCACGCCATAACACAACACCAACAACATTTCCATGGGGGTATGCTGCCATGCCAACGATGTTGCAAAGGTAAAGCCACCCCAGGAGGGAAGGGCACAACGTCAAACTGACATCCTGTCACACGTCAGCCACTATACCTCCTACATTAACTAGGGCCCAATTAACAACCTCTAGTCATACCGACAACTGGAATGTAACATTGACAACAGTTGCCATTACCACCTCCGCTGTGTGTGCTGGTCAAGTAGCCAATGGCAGTAACGTCCCCATGGATCATACACACCTAAATTAGAGGGTTTATGACAATGTTAATAATCCCCTGAAACAAGACAAATGTTCCAGTCCTGTCAAATGTGAATGCCCATAGTTGCCACAAACATCAGCCTATGTCATCAACATTAGGAGCTACACAGCACTAATGTCACACCCATGCTGCATATGTCAGGGTCCATCCTGTGCCTGGGTCACAATGCAATATCCCAAATGTCATACTGCTCAGACAACAGCATTGAGGGGGAAGACACATGTAACTGGTCACTGAAATACACCTGCACAGTCAGAGGAGGAAATAGGACACTTCTACGACAATCAGGGCAATCCAATGTACCACACATTCCCCAACATCAGCTGTACACATTACCAATGCTGGCATCCATATTGTGTCATAACAGTGCTATGCATAGTATACGCTACATTTGAACTACATATAAGTGGATGTGAAAGATCAGAGACTGGTGTGCTGCTAGTGCCATCAGAGCACCCACAGCCAGTGAAAGGTCTCACCATGAGAATGGAAGTAGACGGAGGGTTGAGTAGGACAAGAAGGTGGGAATTCACTATTTGGCCAAAACCAACACCTAGAGGATGTGATGCTGACAAGTCCCCAAACTGACAACAATACATGTGTCATGCAGGAAGGGCATAGGCCTGGGAGAATGCCCATCTGAAAGTCTGGATCAATGAACAGGAACCAAGATCACAATGTGAAACCATGACAAGGCAGGCATGTCACATCACAAATGCCACAACACAGACACACTAATTGTACCCTATTTCATTGCAGAAGACGATGGATCTCCTGCGGATATGCCTGTCCAGGACTACCCTGATGACATGGATGACGAGCTGACAAACATCAGCCACCAGACCCTCCAAGATGTCCTTGGAACCCTCCAGACCCCACCTTCATTCACAAGGAGGAGCACAGAACAAGCAGCCATCACAGAGGACCCACCCACAACCCCAATTGTACAACCTGCCAGCTCCAATACAGCTGAGGACTCAGACGACACAGGCACCAGCTTTGAGAGAAGTGTAGTCGGAGTACAGCAGGAGCTGGCCAAGGAGGTGAGGGTGGGGATGCAAAATATGGCAGCCAGCCTTGAGGGGCTGCGTTCCTGCATGATGTCATCTGCAGATCAGGCAGCAGCCATGCAAGCACTAAATTCTATCCTGCAAGGACTGCAACAAACTGTAAAGGAATTCACCACTGCAGTAAGGGAGCTGCCACAACACCTCGCACCCCAAACCTTCCACTGCATGCACAAATGCAATCATGACCACCTCAGGGCCCACCTGGCTGCCTACCATCGTGATGTGGCTGCTATTCTTAAGAACCATCAGATCCTCCTTGCAGCAGTACTGCCCTTAAGACCCCCACAGGTAGCAGCTACTGGGATGTCTGACTCCACGTCTACACACACTGAGGTATGTGTTGCCCCTTCACAACCACCACCACCAAGGGCAGAGGAGGCAACACACACATCAGAAGATGAAGACATGGAACAGATCACCTTCACACGTAAAAGTACCCGGAAGCACTAGTCCCTGCCACATGGCCACCTATTACCAAGGTCCTGAGCTTCGTAACATGCCAGTCTTGCAACAACTGTAGTCAAGCACTGTTCTGCAAGCCACTGTCTATCTTGTCAGCCTGCCTTGTGATTGTCTCTCAATAACTCATTGGCAAATCCTGTCCCTCTGCACTGTCTGACACTTCACCCCAGCATGTCAAATGAATTGTCCTTTAGCACTTGTGTAGGATCACAATGGAAGATGTCACTATAATGGACTAACAATCATGGACGATGTACATATAGCACTAAAGCACATTTCAATAAATAGCACTTACACAACCACTTTGTCTCTGTGTAATGTGACACATCAACCGTGCAGTAGACCACTGAATTTTGCCTCCTGTCAAATTACATAGCTTGTCAATACAACTGTCCTGAAATAATGTAGGCTGATAACTATGCACAGTGGCCTGGATTCTACCATACGCTGCCCTTCCTGAGGGTAATATCTGAGGAAAAGAGAAACTATACACCATAATGCTGTGCTGGACAGATCAATGCTTCCTCAAGGGATATCTAAACCATAAAATAGTGCCTTCAAAATGTTGCCTCAATGCAAGACTAACACATGTAACATTGCCCACAAATATAAGCGGACAGTTACCAAACTGCATGAATGGAGGTGTATGAGTTTACATCCAAATAAGTAATCATGCTGAATAGTGTAACAAATGATCTATGTGAGTCATGTACACTATACTACAAGAGAGCTTACTACCACTCACCTTATAAGGGTTTCCTAGGACATCAGACTGCAGTCAAACATAACACAGTGTCCCCAATCATAAATCTGGAAGCACTGTATGTGACATTGAAAACATACTTAATGAAAAAAACACATTGGGATCCATAGTAACTGTGTTTGGTGGTTGCAATGAATGGTCTAATCTTTGCAAGGTAGCTTTGGGGTAGCTGCCAATGTTACAGCTCAGTTGGGATTTGTTTGCAGCATAGGACACAAAATGTAATACAAAAGAAATACTGTACACTCATGCCAAGGCCCTGATCTACAAGCATGTCACACATACTGTAAAGGGTTTACTACATATTTATTAAACAGTAAAAACAGAAGTGAAAACTCTGGGAAAAGCCTTACCTACCCTAATCTACTCTAACTACTCATTACCCACACTGTCCCTAACTAATCTAAGCTAAACGTATTTATCACATTTAACAAAACGTACTAAACATCAACCCCCCACCCCCCTTATGATACGGGACACATGGAGGACAACAGATACTAACCGAAACACATACTATCCTATACTAAACAAATATATATTTTTTTGTTTTAATTATTTTTTTCTTTAAACACACAAGAACCCCAACATTGCCAAACGCACTCAAAAAGAAACAGTAGAAATATTCAGGTACCCCCACCCACTAACACTAACTAAACTAACATACTATACTAACCTAACACTAAGCCCCCTAAACCCACAAAGTATAAGAATCAGGAAAGAGGAGGGAGGGGAGGGAATCATGTCCGTCAACACTGCTACAGGTTGGCCCGCCGGAGGGTCCTCTTGATTGACCTCACCCGCCGGTTGACATGTCGCACCTCTTGCCGCAGTCGACTCATCTTACGCAGGACACGGTCCAATGTACGCTGCATATGAACAAAAGCAGCAGGGTCAATAGCTGCAGCTGGGGTGGTCTGGGTTCCAGCCGAGGAATTGTGGGGCCGTGTAGTGTCCATGGTTGTGGGTTGCCCTGCAGGTGGTCCTGTGCTAGGGCCTGGAGCACTTGCTGAGGTGGTTGTCGCAACGGTCCCAGCTGCTGGTGGTGCCACCTGGGTGGTAGTGGTGGTGGTTATGTTGGTGGCTGTGGTGAGCAAAGAAGGGCTGCCTTGTGGGAATGCACTCCAGGCTCCAGAGGCCCGTTCGTGCCGGTATCTGCGGGCAATTTTTCAGTACCCAGACTCTACTTGAAGTATGTGCTGATACCTCATTGCCTGACGTTGAAACTCCCTGACCTGGATGGGTGTCATATTTGCAGTTGTGAAGACAAATAGAAAAACTAACATTAGGAACTGCATTGTGTGAAATGGCACAAGAAGTAAATCAGACAATATATCTATTTTACTTGTAACAGCTCATATCATCATACAGATCATTGATTGTCCCTGAGGAAGTACATGGCAAACCAGCCTACAAAAGTTCTATCACACATAGCACATCCAAACCCTACAAGATGGGTAACAACTGGCAGGATTTTGGCATCTATGTTCTGCCAGTTGTCAACTAACAATCTTGCAGCACATCCTCCGCCAATTCCAGGGCTACAAATGTCATTGTATGGGATGGAAATGTGTATACTTGGTTCAGACAAAAGATTCACTGGTTTACATGTCTGTGCACCAAACTTGTATCATCAGTCCTAGTTGCACTATTCACAAACCCATGCCTGTGTTTGAGGGTGGAGGGTGGACTAACAACTAACAATTTCAAGCAAAAAGGACACCCAGGAAGCTTAGGAAAGCTGGACATGTGTTTGGCTCAACACACACACCACAGGTAAGGAGTATCTCCAAATAGGAGACAGCAAACCCTTGACCAATCCCAGCACCACACATGTCTGGAAATGCAGACCTTTGTTCACATCATTTACTACCAGTAAGCCATGACCTAAAACAAACACAGAGATGCAAGAACACCCCTGGCCATGAGTTGCATGCACACCTAGGTCATTGCACTCAAGTGCCACATCCTCGTAGCACTACATGTGGAGCTACATGATGCTAGGAAGTTCAACCTACAATGTAATCAGTACATTAGTGAATTGGGAAGCAGAAGTCTGTGGGTAAGCATTTTGCAGCCCCATTCTGGGAGAATTTGGGGCTGACTGGCTGACTAAATCACGAATTAGGTCCAGTGCGACTCTTTCTGATACAAGTGTTATCCACATGACTCACCTTTATTCACATTGCGGGGCCTACAGGACTGACCTAGAATCCCTAAATAAGACAATAGGATAAGGATTGGCCAACTCAAAGATGGTGATAAAATGAAATTCCACTCATGGAACAAAACAAAAGATTGGCCAGCGCATCACACCTTGCTATGTGTTCAACACACAGGAGTCCATCACACATCACCAGCAAACACAACACATAACAGACATATCAACACTTACTGGAGTTGTCTGGGTCCTCGAATCTAGCCACCTCGCCAACAGTGTAGGGTGCCGGTCCACCTGTAAGGCACGGAAGGGAGAAATGTGCTCAATTTCTGTGCACTGTACAACAATTCCAAAGACAAATACTATGTGTAAGATTATATAAGTAAGTAAAGACACTCAGACATGATGCTACTGCATCCGATATAGCACGCATAACATGTACATACCATGGGTCTCCAGTGAGTGTTACACACATATCTGCACACATGAAGTGGCCCTAACTATCATGTGGTGGCAAACATGCTCCTTCATTAGTGAGCAGACATAATAATGGAGTGTATTCGTCTCATCATGTGTATCCAAGAGAGACATCCAAAGCTACTTTCCTTGAGGAGTGCATTACCAGTCAATCAGTCATTGTGACCATGACAAATTTATGACACACAGGTACAATGTACAGAGGGCCAGGGACAGTTGTTAGCCCTCATGTTGTTACAGTTTCTTCATTTGGTGTGGCCCAGCTATGATGAGTTGCGCCAACCATAGAGTTATGAACCCATGTGCATACCTTTGGCCAGCCTTCCCTAAACGAAAGGTGGAACAACAAACACCAAATACAAGTCTAAGATGTTAGCTGAGGGCAGCTAGAACTTGTTCCCTATGTGTCCAAATCCAGATCTGACATGTATCCGAAATGAAGGAGGGCCACAATAATCCCTAAGATTTTTGGAATTTCCGTGATCGCTTTCCTTACACACTCACCAGACACACATGAGACATATGTTTGGGCCACATTGCTATCATCAATTGACGTGAAGCCTGCACTCATTTTCAGCCTCATGTAGTGTTTAAAAAATCAGTCTAGCTGTTGCGTCAGCAAATGTTGGTAATGAATTGAAAATTTCTATACCTCACAGGCAAATGTGACCTATATCCATACATAATTGGCTCCTGATTTGTGTTGCTGTTTGACACAAAGGCGGCACCAACTTAGAATGCAAAAGTATTTAGTAAGTTTGCAGAGCTCTTGCTTCCTAACAGCTAGCAATTGTGGTCCTTAACATAGTACATAAATGGTCGTGTATGTTTCCGAAGCATTCCACACACTCAACAACATTGCCGGCACATATTTTACAAATCATCTGATGTCACTACAGAGCATTTAATTGTGCACATTTATATGATTTGTACTCACCAACAGGGCCACCAATCACAATCCCCAGGTGGTCCAGCAGATCTTGCTCCCTGGAGATAAGGTCAGCCCAGCGGTGCTTCAGCTGGTGGTCATTCCTTGGTGTCCGATAAATGCATTGCAGGTGATGCAAGACCTTTGCCCACCGGAGCCTCCGTGCCTCAGTGTGATACCCCTGTATCACCCGTCCACCTCCCTCAATCATAAGGGGTAGGAAATGGCACACCAGCCATATAAAACCACCCAGCTCCTCCTCACCCATCTTGCCAAGACGAGGCCTACCCAACACCTTAGCAGCAAAAGATAAATAGGGGATAAAGGGAAACAAAGGAGAATAGGGGGAAAGTAGAATAGGAAAAAACTTAAACTAAACAACTAACACAGCCTAACTAGACCCAAACTAACACTACCCACAACAGACTCCCAACAAAACAAAAACAATACTATACAACACAGTTGTACACAAAAAACACTCAGACATGATACAACAAAAAAAAATTATTCACAAAAAGACAAGAAATAGACCACACAGGAGACAAAAGCACAATTTGACCAGACAAAACTCTCAACACAGCCACACAGTCAGGAAGTATCACAGACTGCAAAGTGAAAGTGAAAGTACACCCACTCTACATAATCTGTAAACAGGATATCCTATTACATCACTTCCTGCCTAAAATGGCAGCCGTTTTTATCATTATGCGTAAAAACAAATTGACGCATACAGTCTGGGCATCATTTTTTTGGACGCACAGGAGAAATGAGCCCGCATCCATATGTTTGGAAATAGTTTAACACTTAACCAATTCTCTGAGGTGCAGTGTGGAAGAGTCAATGGTGTTTTCAGGGCATTATGCATAGTTTTTCAGGCATAAGCGTCATTTGATTACACTTGTGCGTCAACATTTCAGGTCATTAACTGGGTTAGAGTCATTTTACTATTTTAATGTTATATTACATTTGTGACAAAATTGAGATAGGCTGATTGCACCCACTTTGGTCATGACGGTGTATGGGCACATGTGAGACATCATACTACTGCGGACCATGATCTGCTACTTCATTTACAGGATTTTCACTCTTGACTGACACACTAGATGGCCAAACGTGTGGCCTACATATCTGTATTGCACAAATTGGGCATGTTTGGTGTCAGGAGAGGATAGCAAGGTGACACACATAGGTACAATACCTCAATGCCTATGGTTCAATGTGTGTGCATTGCCTACTAATGTAGTTGTTGACCCACTGTGTGTGCATCACAAGATGTGTCATTGAAAATATGCTTGTATGAATGTGAAGTCAATGTGACCAACCCTCAGATGAAAGTCAGTGTGGAAATGAGAGAGGACATGTGTTAGTCATACATGTAGCAACATCTGTTGTGTGCACTTCCTATTTTTTGGGTAACATAAACACCACAAATGACAAAGCATGCTCCGGATAGATGGCAGACGCTTGTTCATGTCAATGGTCCAAAACTTACCCATCACATGTCCTTGAATTTTGGATACTGCTTCCTAGGCACTTGTTGGTGAACCCGCCGTGAGTCAGGCACATGTACAGTCTAAGTGGGTACTAGGGCCCTCATTCTGACCTTGGCGGTCTTTTCGCAAGACCGCCGAGTTACCGCCGCGGTGAAGACCGCCGACCGCGGCGGTATGCCGCTGTGCGCATTCTGACCGCTGGGAGCGTTCCGCCGGAAAACCGCCAGCAGCCACACTGGCGGTCGGTGGGAAAGTGGAGACTGGTCAACCTCCACCGCCACGCCAGCAGAACACCGCCCACAGAATTACGACCCACATTTCTGTGTGGCGGTCTTCTGTTGGCGGTCTTCTGTTGGCGGTCACTTCCCCATGGCTCCTGTCACCTCCCGGAGGACCAACGCACAAGGTAAGTTGATCGTCCGTGAGGGGAGGGGGTGGGGGGGTGTTGTGTGCGTGCATGGGGGTGTGCGTGTGAGTGTGTAGAGGGGGTGTGTGAGTGCGTGCATGCGGGCGGGGAGTGCTGCTGTGCCTATGGGCAATGTGTTTAGTTCGGCGGGTGCGCATGTCGGCATGTATGTGTGCGGGTATGTGTCCCCGTTGTGTATGTGTGTGTGTAGGGGGTGTGTATATGTGAATGTTGGTGGTGTGTGCATGTCGGGGTGCGTGTATGTGCATGTCGGGGTGGGGGTGGGGAGGGGGTTCGTACCACCTCTGGGGGGTGGCAGGGGGGTGGAGGGTGTGGGGGGAGGACTCGGGGGGGCAGTGGGGGGTGGGGGAGACCCCTATCAGTGCCAGGGAAGGAATTCCCTGGCCCCGATAGTGCCTACCGCCATGGTTCGCATGGCGGTTCCCGAACGCCAGAAACCGCGGCGGTAAGCAGGGTCATGATACCGTTGGCGGTCTTGGGTCGACCGCCGGACCGGAGTGCGCAGACTCCAGCCCGTCGGTCATGACCGCCGTGGCTGTCGGAGTGGGGAAGTGGCGGTCGGTCGCGGCGGTGACCGCCGCGGTCAGAATGCCATTTTTAATACCGCTGGTCTGTTCGCGGTCCGACCGCCGCCTCTCCGCCGACCGCCAAGGTCAGAATGAGGGCCTATGTTATTGACACGGAAAGCCAAAGGTGAACCACAAATGTAATATCACGCCACAGTTGTGTTCATATGACTGAGCCACAACTCTCCTGTGGCAGTGGTGGACCAGCAGACGAAGCAGCACGTGGCCACATACTTCCAGTGATCAATTGCACAGAGGTATCTGGTTCATGTGTGTGGTCCAATGTTGATCCTGTATATTTTTATGGGTCTATGTTGTCACAGTTACATCCAGTTCTCATCCTGAGACAGTGGCAGCTATTCCTGTATCTACTGAGTATCCTTCGGAGATCAATGGAAGTAAATCCAATGAGGACATAAGAACCTACATGGGGATGGTCCCACCCTGTCACTGCAGACGTGTTATGAGACTGTCAACAGGGAAACCTTGGTGTGCTGAGTGAGATCATATCTCAGGAGTCATGTTCCGGCAGGTGTCATTACAACATTTGTACACAGGTTGGCCTGTAATGTTCCCACTGCATCTGGGAACATCATATCCTCTGTGTTGATTAATCTTGCAGCTATTCAGCACGCACAGCCCATCAATATGTTGTGAGCAATGTGATTCTGTGTGTGAACTATCAGGGTCCTAACATGTGTGGTCTTTTCATGCACATTATCTAATGTTGCTGGTTCTGCTAGAGGCACCATACCCAATCCCTGCATGCGGCCATGGTACACTGCCACACTTTGTCGCTCATACATACATGAGACCCAGACAAGGGATTGGCCATGATTTGGGTATTTGGAGACAAGTTCCCAATTATGGTACGATAAAGAAGCAGATTATGCTATACAATGTGTTTAAGTATGCATTGATGAACCATCTGACAAAATACCCCCGGAGGAATGTGAGGGTTGGGAAAGCAAGTATGATATATATGTAGCAACAAGGAACCTTTAGGGTAACGCACAGACAGGTGCCAGTCAGGCTGACAGGATGTATGGTCAATCAGGATCCAGCAATTTCACAAGGTACATACTCAGTGGTCTGACTAAGACTGATCGGAGGAAGAACAAGACAGTTGACATGGAAAACTGTGTTTGTCCTGCGTTTTGGAACGTGACACATAAGCCCAAGGGCTGTGTTACACAGCTTATTTTTCTAGCAATGCATAACAGTGTAATCAACAAAATGGCAGCGTCTATGCTGTTCCAAGCATCTGCAAGGGCAGTGCATGTTCAAATGGGTGGTCTGCAAGGAGGTGCTCACAGGTGTGCGCTGCATCAGTTTCTCACAAGTCCTGTAGGTGAGATTTGAGTTCAAATGGCCAACAGTACATTTCACATGGGAAGCAAACCACAGGTGATAACAGGGCTTAGAGACTACAAGCCAGTGCATTATTTAACCTGCAGACAGATGTACTATGACTATGGCATACCATACGAAAGGGTGAAGCACACTGGATTACTATTGTTAGTCTGTGTGTGTGTAGAGGAGGGAATATCTGGGTACACATATTACCATTCCAGGGACCTTTTAAGACAGGTGGGTTGAGACCAGGAGCATGGGTGTGTCAGGAGTTAGGACATGGGCTGATATGTACATGGAATGTCATGTGCGCAATGCTTGTCATAGGTGTGGCACTTGTGCTGTCTATGTTCTGCTTATAGTCACAGATAGTCCTTGCAAAGATAGATGCTGTACGGCTTACTGCTGTCAAGGGTCTGGTCATACATTCCTGTTATCAATGCAATAGCACATCCACTGCATCATGTATGAGGCTTTTTTTTTCCTTATTGACTGATGGTGTCTTAGTTGTGTGCCATATGCTGCGATGAACCATGTTGCCAACATGTATGTGTGAAATAGGTGTGGTCCTCTGCTATTGCCCTTCAAAGGTGAAATGTACAGGATATATGTCATTTACAGTGTGTGTGAATGTGACTGTTGTATAATACGCATCACAATTGCTTTGGAAATTTCGGTGTCCTGATCGGTATGTCAGCAATGCTCCATGAGGCTACACTCTTATTCTGATAGTTAGAGATAAAGGTGAGCAAAAATGATTACCCAGACCATTATATGGTGATTATTATCGGTGTTTATTTACAAATGTTGATACAGTGGTGATGGTGAGTTGTTTAAAAATAAATTGTTCACAATATGTTGGCGCCTACGCAATCCAGCAGCTGTGTTTTGTTGTTCCCCCTCATGTTGCAGGCCAGCATCCTCCTCTTCCTCCTCTTCAGGCATTTGTGGCTCTGGTTCTAATAGGGGAATGTTCCTTTGTACACAAATGTTGTGCAGGATGGCACATGTTAAAATGATCTTGCAGACCATTTCTGGTGAATATAGGAGGCTGCCATCAGTGATGTCAAGGCACCTGAATCTCGACTTGAGGATGCCAAAGGTCTTCTCAACTATGGTGCGTGTCCTCCTACGTGCCTCATTGTAGGCACTCTCTGCTGCAGTGCTTGGGTTGCCTAATAGTGTCATAATCCATGACTGGATCCAATACCCCTGATCAGCTGAAAGAGAAAATGATTGGGATCATGTTGCTGTATCTTGCCCCATTAATACCACCTTGCATGGCAGTAGTTGTCTAGTGTTGTCTGTTACTCTTTTGTGTTATTGTGTTGATTCCTAGGCTTCTAGGATGTACCATCTGCATTGGGTTGTTTCCTTGGCTGAACGAGTGTTTGTCTGCTGACCGGTAGTCAGCAGTATGTTTTGGGATTTGCAGTACAGTGTGCACTCCCTAGCATTGTGACTTGTGATGCAGGTGTTCCTGTGTCTTCATTCGGGGTGAGATGATGGTTCCATACACAAATTCAATTTGACAGTGGCGGTAACACATTACCATCTATGTACTCTGGACATCTCATACTTTTAGACATATGCAATGGATTAATTTAAACATCAGTGAGATGCTTACATTTTTCAAGGTGACAATTAGCCAAACCTCTCCATACGTTGTGATCATTGACGTCTTGACATTAGACTGTACACTAATTTCAGATGTGTGACACGTTCACTGCAGACCTATCAAACGTGCCTAGCGGTGTCACAACCTCAGTGTGTTCCTGTTCACATGTCGCTGTCGTGGTGTATGTGTTGTTTGTCCTAGAGGGTTGCTGTGCAGTGTGTATATAAGTAGGTTTATTTACTTACCAACAAGTAGTCAATTGCTGTATCGTCCATCCTGGAAGTGTTGATTGATGGTACAGTGACGGAAGATGAATGAGTCATGGACACTTCCAGGATACTTTGCCACGATATTGGTGATCAATCCTTGGTGAGCCACAATGGCCTGCACATTGATGGAATGTGTGTGCTTACTGTTGCGGTATAGGTGTTCAGTTGCAGCAGGTGGCACAAGGTGTACATGTGTGCAGTCAATGGCACCAAGGACGTGTGGGAATCCATTAATGAGGTAAAACCCCTGTTTTGTCTCCTGCTGCTTCTGCTGTGTGTTTGGGAAGCAGATGTGGCGGGGTGTGAGTCCAATGATGGCATCCAGTATTTTGGGCAGGAAGGCGGAGAATGATGGCTGTGATATCCCAGCAACCAGGGCGCCAGTGGTTTGAAAGGAGCCACTTGCCAACATGTGAAGTACAGCTAGCAGCTTGGTTTCTGTTGGGATGGTGCGGGGTGTCAGCAAGCTGGGTGCCAACTGTTGCTCAATGTTGTGCAGCAGCTGCTGAATGGCTTGCCAGTTCAACCTGTACCTCTGGATAATGTCCTGTTCCCTGAGACCATGAAGGGTTGTCCTGGTGCGGAATATCCTCTCCTGCCTTCTGCGTTGCCTTTGGGGTCCCTGCTGGTGTTGTGGTAGCTGCTGTTGTTGCTGTGCTCTGCGTCTGCATGCACGCTGGATGAGAAGCACCTCCATGTCTCCCTTTTGCTGCTCTGTTGTTGCTTCTGTGTGTTCTGATTAAATACAGGTGTGTTTGCCCCATTTGAACGCCTGCACTGACCCAGGAGTTAATTTTTGACACAAATCGGGCTGTGCGTCATTTTCTGCCTCTGCCTCCCAGCCGTGCGGGATTTTTGCCCGGTAGCATAAATACGACGCACTGGCGCTTAAGTCATTTTTTGGACGGGAACGCCTACCTTGCATATGATCAACGCAAGGCGGTTTCCCGCATCCAGAAAATGACGCACACGGCGGGATTTTGACGTCCACGGGCGTCAAAGTTTAAATATGGGGCAAGGTTTGCGCCGAATGTGCGGCAAACTTTTGTACGCACATTCGGCGCAGACAGAGTATAAATATGCCCCCCAGTGTCTCAACAAGGGTAAATTTAGGTAGGCAGAACAATTCACACAACTTGAGGAGGGTCACTCAGGTGGCTTTTATGGAAGACCTAGCATCAAATCACACTATTCTATCTGAGAATGTGGATGAGGTGGATACTCAACTAGATCATTGGATTATGGGTGTGTTGGACCATATCGCTCAGTGACATGTCCAAATGGTTCAATGAAGAACTATGGATACAAAAAATGTCTTGTAAACACCTTGAGTAGATCATCAGGAAAGCATGCAGTGTTTTTATGCCAATAAAATTGAGCAAGCACAGAATTCTTAATGAAAAATGTTTTCCATTGTAAAGGCATTGTCATTCCTAGCGCGAGTGGCCCTGACTTCTACTCCCAATGAGGAAGGGTGCAATTTAAATGCCTACTTCTTCCGTGAAAAGATTCTTAATATCTATGACTCATTACCTAAGGAGATGACCGGGGCTCCCTGCCTTGATGTATAGTTTAAATCTAGGCAGATTGAGACAGGATTATCTGAGTTCAGCGTACCTCATCTTGATCAACTATGCACTCTATGGGGCGGGTAAAATCAGGCTCCCCCAATGATCCAGCCCCTGCTATGATTTTACAGAGAGCCAATGGGGCAACTCTTGCAGGGCTATGTGAACATTTCAATATCTCCTCCACAGCAGGGTAAGTTCCTGCGAGCTGGGAACAGGTCATTGTGCTGCCTCTCTCGATCCTGAAAATGTGTGGCCTATCACTTTGCTTCGTTTTCACCAAGGTGGATGAAAAGCAATTGAATGATAAATTGATAGAGTTTGTTGAAGCACAGGAGCTACTCCATGAGACCCAATAAGACTTCTGTCCTCAGTTTAGTACAGAATCAACCCTGCTGTTTGCAGGTCAATCCTTGAGACAGATAGAGGATGGGTGGGAAAACTGCTGCACTAATTATGTTGGACTTAAGTGCAGCTTTTATGCCATCTCCCACAACATGTTGCTGGAACGGTTGTGGATGAATGGAGTTGAGGAGCAGGCTCTGCTGTGGCTAGCTTCTTTCCTCCAGTATCGTACATTCCAGGTAGTTCAACAACCAGTTGTTCTGCTACAGCAGGGGGTACCACAAGGCTCAGCTTTGAACCCTGCTTTGTTTAACCTGTATGTGCACCCACTCACTGACTTCATCAAACGTTGTTGTTAGAAATGGGGTCTTTGGTTGGCAGTCAGGTTACCCCCTGTCCAAGCAAGGACCCTCACTCTAGTCAGGGTAAAGGACAGAATCACCCTTGGTTAACCCCCGCTCACTCCCTTGGTAGCTTGGCACGAGCAGACAGGTTTAACTTCAGAAGCAATGTGTAAAGTATTTGTACCAACACACACAGTGACTCAGTGAAAACACTACAAAATGACACAACACAGGTTTAGAACAATAGATATTTATCTAAACAAAACAAGATCAAAACGAGATCAAAACGACGAAAATCCACCATCCAACATACACAAGTCAAGATATGAATTTTCAAAAGAATACGAGTCTTAATCCTTAGAAAACAGTGAGAATGCTGTTGTTACACAAAGTTCCTGCTTAGCATAAAAATTAAAGCCACACAGGTGGGCGTGCATCAGAAAAGTCAGCAATGTGTCCATTCCTTACTCGCAAGTGAGGCCGTGCATCGTTGTCCTTCTCTGGTCGGGTCGGCGATGCATTGTTTCTCTCCCGAAAGAGAGCGATGCATCGATTTCCAGAGGGAGCATCTCGGATCCACGAAGAATCGGGATGACTTTGACGCCCAAGGACAATGCACTGAAAATCCGGTCACACGGTATCAAGATACAAGGCTGCGTGGCGTTTGCGTCATTATCAGCCTCTGTTAAGGTGATGCAGATAGAGCATTGATTTCAGCCGCGAAGCCGACGGCTCGTCATTTATCAGTCGCGTCACGGAAGGTGCATTGAAAATTTCCCTGCACTGCAGTCTGTGTATGGATTTACAGTTGTTGTCTGCCAACTTCACCTTTCAAGGGCCCAGGAACTGGACAGGGCACCACTTGGCAGGGCAGGAGTTACAGATGGTGGCAGGGGAAGTCTTTGATGGCCCTGAGACTTCACCAATAGGAGTCAAGCTCAGTTCAAACCCTTGGAGATTCTTCTCAAGCAGGAAAGCACAATAAAGTCCAGTCTTTTTCTTCATGCAAAGCAGAAGCAGCAACTGCAGGATACCCCAAAAAAGCACAGTCACAGGCAGGGGCAGCACTTTTCCTTAGCTCTTCAGCTCTTTTCCTTGCCAGAGGTTCCTCTTGATTCCAGTAGTGATCTGATTTTCAGGGGTTTTAGGTGCTATTCTCACACCCCTTTCTGCCTTTGAAGTAGGCCTACTTCACAGAGAAGTCTCTGTTGTTTTCAAGATTGTGCTTTGCCCAGGCCAGGCCCAGGCACACACCAGGGGGTTAGAGACTGCATTGTGTGAGGGTAGGCACATGCCTTTCAGGTGTAAGTGACCACTCCTCCCTTCCCCTCAGCCCAGATGGCCCATCAGGATATGCAGGCTACACCCCAACGTCCTTTGAGTCACTGTCTAGAGAAGAGGTGCAAACAGCCCAACTGTCAAACTGACCCACACAGGGAATCCACAAACAAACAGAGTCACAGAATGGTTTACACAAGAAAATGCCTACTTTCTAAAAGTGGCATTTTCAAACACATACTCTAAAAACCAACTTCATTAAAATATTTATTTTTAAATTGTGAGTTCAGAGACCCCAAACTCCACAAGTCTATCTGCTCCCAAAGGGAATCTGCGCTTAAATAATATTTAAAGGCAGTCCCTGTGTTAATCTATGAGAGAGATAGGCCTTGCAGCAGTGAAAAACGAATTTGGCAGAACTTCACTGTTAGAGCATCTAAAACACATAAGTACATCTCCCACCTTTTACATACACTGCACCCTGCCCATGGGGCTACTTAGGGCCTACCTTAGGGTTGCCTTACATGTATAAAAAGGGAAGGATTAGGCCTGGCAAGTGGGTACACTTGCCATGTCGAATTGGTAGTTTAAAACTGCACAAACAGACACTGCAGTGGCAGGTCTGAGCCATGTTTACAGGGCTACTAATGGGGATGGTACAACCAGTGCTGCAGGCCCACTAGTAGCATTTGATTTACAGGTCCTGGGCACCTCTAATACACTGTACCAGGGACTTACAAGTAAATCAAATATGCTAATCATGGATAAACCAATCAACAATGCAATTACACATATGCACTTTAGCACTGGTTAGCAGTGGTAAAGTGGCCAGAGTCCTGAAGCCAACAAAAACAGGTAAGAAAAAATAAGAGGAAGGAGGCAAAAAGATTGGGGATGACCTGCAAAAAGGGCAAAGTTCAAAAGTTATGGATTTAAGATCATATCATAAGCGAATGACACACCGTTTGTTATCACTGTCTCCCAGGATGGTGGAGGATCCCCCTCCTAGCTTAAATCCTGCGTGGTAGATCTTGCAGAATAGATGTCTCAGAGATGCCTTAAGCTCAATGGTGGCAAGACGGAGGAACTCTTAGTTGGAAAACAGCCCTCAATTTGGTCCTCTGCATGATGGCCTGATGTACTAGGGCCTGTAACACTGCCTTATTCAAAAGTAAAAAATCTTGGTATCAGGTTTGAGGCCAGTTTATCCTTTGATGGCCAGCTTTCCTGTTTGGCAGGAAAGTGCTTTGGCATTTTGAAACTGTTGAGGAAAATTTCAGGATTCCTCCCGGTGGAATCCAGGAAAGCTGTAGTCCAGGCCTTAGTCATCGCAAGGCTGGACTACTGCAATGTGTTGTATTTGGGTGTGTCTCAAGGTAGATTGGCCAAACTCCAGAGAGTACAAAATGTGGCAGCGCACCTCCTGTTAAACATCCCCAGATGAGCTCCTATTGGAACAGCTCTTAGTAGGATACACTGGTTCCCTGTAAATAGGAGAGTTCTCTTCAGCAATGTGCTTTTTTCACAGAATCTTAAATGGGAGAGGCCCCCACTAATTGAGCTCTTTGGTAAAAAGATATGTTCTGAATAAAGATCTTAGATCTGCCGGAGTCTCTCAAGAAGTCATCCCCAAAATAACGAACACATTTGGATGGACGCTGCTTTGGCTTTCTGGCATCTAAATTGTCTGTGCCTACAGACCCAAGACAGGAAAGGTCTGAGGCTATCTTTCACAAGAAACTTAAGACTTGCTTTTTAAGGCAGTCATAAAGGTTTTCTCTGGTCTAGATTCTGGTGTGGCTGCTATCTCTGGCCCTCATCATGACATTGGCGGTAAATCCCTCTTACCGCCGTGCTGACGGCCGCCAACATACCAGCGCCATGGCGAATATCTGTTCAGCATATTATGAAACACACACACCAAACCGACAAAGTACAGCCACATACACAAATCTGCCAGCCCACAGGTCAGTGGTAAACTGTCAGTACCATCACCCATACAGTTACGCCAACACAACAACGCCCACCGAGTCATCACCGATGAATCACTATGGCGGATATTCAACGACGGTAAACCATTGGCGGTACACTCTGCCGTGCTAAGAATGGACACCCAAATACTAAACTACCCAACATTGGCCAATTCAAACAACACACACCTGACACCCGTACACACACCACACACACCTACTCGCACCACTATAAAACACACACCCACATTACCCACAACCCTTTATGAATACAAATCAATGCCACCAGACAGACATCAAGACCACTGCGACAACTAGACACACACCCATACATCCCTCACACACTCCACTACACACACCCAATCACACTACCCAACACCCACAAACTTATACAGACCACACAACACCCATGTCCCCAAAAAGGCACCCCCATTTCACAGATGAGGAGTTGCGGGTCATGGTGGAGGAAATAGTCAGGGTAGAGCCGCAGCTGTTTGGAGCACAGATACAGCAGATATCCATTGCAAGGACGATGGAGCTATGGCAGAGCAATATGGACAAGGTGAACACTGTGGAACAGCATCAAAGAGCAAGGGACAACATCAAGAAGAGGTGGAACGACCTACGGGGGAAGGTATGTGTTATGATGTGTAGACTCGAGCTCGCTCACACACTGAGCTCGTGCTCTTGACGGCTCCTACGTTCTGTTGCCATGGAGCTTCTCTGGAGCGGCAGTTACGCAGGGCCGGTGAGGGAGGTGGTTGAATCTTTTCCTACTACAAATGAACACGCATTTACCTTAAAGATTGGTGTGAAGACGTTTTCTCCCATCGCAACAATTTTGGCGACGAGTTGCCGGCTACGGCGGTAGTGGGGCAAGGTTCTGCACTATCAGACCAAACGTGTAGTGGCACTTTCCTGAAGATAACGACATTTGAAGCAATATACTGGCCTTTTAGTGTGCGCGCTGCTAACTATACAAGTGAGTGAAGCCTGGTTACTTCATTGGTGAAAGGAGACTACAATTAGATGAATGGCCCTGGTGAAGTATGGCTATTGAAAATAAAGGAAGGACTAACTGGATTGGGAGCATTAGAGGAAAGAACCCAGTCAGGTACCGTCCTGTGTTTCTCAAGTGAAAATACTGTTATTATATTGAATTACAAGTACTTACAGTTTTAATTCCTCATAATCTTACCAGGAGCTGAATTTAGGGATGGATATGCCAACAATTACACCTCCTCCTCTTTTTTTGTCATTGCCTGGTCAGCCAGCAATAGAATGGGAGGAGTGGCTAGATATTTTTGATCATTATTTAGAATTATTTAGAGGCATTGGATGGTCAAAGGTTTCATCCCAGCAGGAAGAAAGCCATTTTATTAAATGCATTAGGCAAAGAGGGCCAACACATAAATAAGTATCTTCCAGACTTGCCATTTCAGGGTGACGAAGCGGATACAGATGCATACACAGACGCAAGGAAGAAATTATATCTAAGATTCGCAAGAACTCAGAATGTTGTGATGAGACATCACAAATTCTATACACAACCTCAGAGAGATGGTGAATCTATTGATGATTTTGGCTCAAGGTTAAGAGAACTGGCAGTCAAGTGTCACTTTGGACAGATAGAAGACGAAATGATTCGAGAACAGTTAATTGTCCAATGTAAAAGCAGGAATATGCAAGAGAGGTTGTGGGCAGCAAAGAATCCCACGTTGAAAGATGCCACTGAAATAGCAAAAGTTATGGAAGAATCTGAATATTGCATGAAAGCAATGGAGAAGAAGGAGGGAAAAGATGAAGTAGCGACCATAGACAAAAGGCGGGACACTTTTCCTACCAAAGTTAAGAATTGTAACTATAAATCAGTAAAAGAGACGGAGAATAGGAGATGCAACAAATACGGAAGTCTCAATCACACGTCAGACGCAATATTTTTTTTGCTATAGGAAAGGAGTGTAGGAAGTGTGTCCTAAAAGGACATTTTGCAAGAATGTGCCATAGTTTAAGCAAAAGAAGTGTGGCAACACTCTTGGAAAAGGATGGAGATGACAACTTGTGCGAGACAAGTTTGAGCACAGACAGATTATTGGCAATAGAAGATGGAGGAATATGTAGACCAAAGGAACAAAGACCCAAGGCACAATTTGTTATTCAAGGGAAATCTGTTGAATTGATGGTGGATTCTGGGTCTTTATATACCATAATACCAAGAAAGTTGTTCACTTCTGAATGGCCTCAAGTACGTTTGTTACCAAAAGACATAAGTCCTGGTGGATATAAAGGCGAAAAAATAGACATCATTAGATATATGATGGTTGACATTCAATTTGGAGGAAGAAGTATTAAAGGGAAGGTGTATGTTGCTGAATCAGGTACGCCAATCTTAAGATGGATTCATCAATATGATCTCCATATCATCATAAATCCTCGAGGTAAAGCACAACTTTTAGTGGTGGAGGCAGTAACCTTGTAAGACATTCTTAGAGATGCAAAGGATGTCTTTCGTGAGGAAGTAGGCCAACTGAAAGATTACTGTCACAGGATTAAACTCAAGGATGGTGCAATTCCAGTACGGCATAAGGTCAGAAGGGAGACAATTTTGGCTAGAGGGCAGGTTAAAGAATTGATTGATGAAATGCTAATTTGTGGTGTCATTGAACCAGTGGTAGCGTCAAATTGGGTATCTCCAATCATGATTACTAAGAAGGCTGATGGTAAACTACGATTCTGTGTTGATTTGAGAAGCTTGAATCAGAATGTTGTAATGGACAATTTTCCTTTACCAAATATCAATGAGCTGATTCTGATGCTGAAAGGAGGGAAGTTTTTTCAAAACATGATTTAAAGCATGCCTACCACCAAGTAAAGTTACATCCTGAGTCAAAGGCTTGAACTACATTCATTTCTATGGAAGGCATATTTCAATTTACTAGGATGCCTTTTGGTTTGTGTTCAGCCGTTAGTGCCTTTCAAAGAGTAATTAATGACTTACTTAAAGGAATTCCGAATGTGATATACTTTCAGGATGATATATTAATTTTTGGAGACACGGTTGGGATCCACAATTTGATGCTGAAGCTAGTTCTAGATAAAATTTTACAGTCAGATTTGACCCTGAGGAAAGAGAAGTGCATATTTCTGGCCAAGGAAGTGGAATATCTAGGGCACAGGTTGACACGGGATGGTGTGAGGCCAAAGAGGGACCTATTGAAAGCTATCAGATTGGCATCAGAACCTGTAAATAAGGACCAGTTGAAGTCGTTCTTAGGCTTAGTGGAATATTACTCCAAATTTGTGGAAAATTTCGCATCAAAAACAGAAGTGCTTAAAGCATTATTGAGGAAAGGAATGATCTTCGAGTCGGGTGCAGCACCGAAACAGTGTTTTGAGTCCATCAAAAGAGAAATTTGCAAAGCTGACATCCTGGTACCCTTTGATGAAGGAAAGGAATCAATTGTTACAGTAGACGCTAGCGCCACAGGCTTAGGTGCTATTTTATCAAAAATGCATGGATCAAAGGAAAGGACAATCGCGTTTGCTTCTCGTTCTTTGACCCCAACGGAACGGACCTACTCTGTAATTGAGAAGGAGGCTTTGGCGGCGACGTGGGGTATGGAATATTTTAGGATGTACGTATGGGGAAGACAATTCAAGTTACGTACTGAGCACAAGCCTCTAGTAAAGGTGTTAACTCCAGGAGTAGCTGAGAGAGGTTCTTCCAGATTGGTTATACTTGCAGCGAGGTCCCAAGAGTATAACTAAATTGTAGAATATATACCTGGATGGAGAAATGTACAAACTGACTGTCTCTCACGGCTGTCACAAGATGGGAAATTGTTGGATGGGTGTCTTGATGGTGTTAAAGACTGTGAGGATTTAGTCATGAGTGTTGGAGATGTAGTGCAATGGTCTTCAGGAGCGTTGAGTAAAGAAGAATGGTGTCAAGCCATGCTAAGTGACGATGAAATGAGGAAAGTAATTAAGATGATAGTGAGTGGCAAGCGAAGGGAGAGCACTTTGCCAAAAAACTTGTGGACATATTATAAGGCATTGGATGAACGTTCGTGTGTGAGTGATAATGTGGTGGTACATGGTGAAAAATGTGTTCCTCCTTCAGGGGTGAGAAAGAAAATGTTCAATATCGCTCATGAAGGTCACTTAGGACAAACATTAACAAAGAGGAGACTCAGAGAGAATTTCTGGTGGCCACGGATGGATGACGATGTTGTACACTGGGTGGAGAGATGTGTTGTGTGCATACAAAGTGAAAAGAGACTGAGAGTAGGTAAGCAATCCCTAATAGGTCACATAGAAGATCCAGGACAAGTCTGGCATACTGTGTGCGGCGATTTCATTGGTCCGTTGCGTGGGGTTAAACACATGTCAAGGTTTGTGTTTGTTTTGCTGGATGTTTATTCAAAATGGTTGATAGTGAAGTTTATGTCAGAAATAACCACCTCATCTACAATGAAGGTTTTGTCAGAAATATTTAGGGAAGAAGGATTTCCAGTGAAGCTGGTGACGGATAATGGTACTCAACTTACTTCTTATGAAATGAGAGAGTTTCTTTTGTTGTGTGGAATTAAGCATTCAAGGACAGCACTTTATAATCCACAGGCAAATGGAATGGTGGAAAGAGCCAACAGGATGGTTAAGGGTGCCATTAAACAAGCATTGGCTAGTGGTATGGAGGTAGAGAGTATGGTTGCGGATGTTATGTGGGCATATCACACCACTGTTAATAGCTCAACAGGATTTTCACCTTTTTTCATGATGAGAGGTAGAAGGCCAAATTCTAAATTGATTCCGTTTTGGTTAAGAGAATTATTCAATGTTGATGTGGTAGAATCAAGACGAGAAAACAGGTCGGGAAGTCCTATCAATGGTGAGAGGAGTAAGAACAAAATTTGGCCTGGTGATTGGGTGAAAATAAAGTCTGGGAGAATTGAAGGGGAGTGCATAAATTTAAAGGGCCATTTCAGGTCAAGGAAGTGTATCATTGGTATGTAATCCTGAATAATGGTGAAAGATGCAATTTAAGGAGAGTAGCTAAGTTTATGAAAGAGAAACTGAACATTGCAAGAGATATGAGTTGTGATGAATGCAGTGGATATATGTTTGATGTGATGGGAAGGAGGAAATCCATATGTGCAGAGGCTGCACAAAACGCTGGACTATCAGATGCTGTACCTACCTTTTCTGACCAGTGTGGAAATGATCATAGAGATGTAGTGTGTAGAGAAGTGCATGATGAGATTAATGAATGTGGAGATTAAATGATTAATTAATCTAGGGAAGAAATGGTAGAGAGAAAGATCACGAAGAATTAAGAGAGTACCAGCATATTTGGATGATTATGTAAGATAGAATCATTGTCAGAAGTTCTTTCCCATATTGACTTTCTGGCATATTATTTGATACACACTTTGTGTTATTCGATTAATGTTTTATGTTTTTTTCACTTTGCTTTTTCATTCTTTCTGCCATTTTGTTCAAATACTAATGCTTAACATGTTAGTGATGTATATTTTTTTTCCTAATTAATGAAAGGAGGAAGATATGTTATGATGTGTAGACTTGAGCTCGCTCACACACCCAACTCGAGTTCTCAACGGCTCCTACGTTCTGTTGCCATGGAGCTTCTCCGGAGAGGCAGTTGCGTGGATCCGCCGAGGGAGGCGGTTTAATCTTTTCCTACTACAAATAAACACGCATTTACCTTAAAGATTGGTGTGAAGATGTTTTCTCCCATCACAACAGTATGTTCCATGGCAGCAAGGCACCAGCTCGCCATACAGAGGGCTGGAGGTGGACCCCCTCCTCCTCCCTCACAGCTCACAGCATGGGAGGAGCAAGTCTTGGCACTACTGCATCCTGAGGGACTCACTGGAGTAGCCGGAGGACTGGATACTGGTAAGTCACATTTATCACTTATCACCCCCATACCTGCATACCATCTCACACCCTAACCCTCACACCCATCATTCCACTCCATCCCACATACTGCACCTACACATATGACTAACCCCGATGCCAAGCCCTGCATGCCATACCAATGCATGGACAGCCCTCCCAGCCCTACACGGACACCATGGAGAACTAAAAAGCACACAATATACCTCCATACACATTCAATGGTGGCAGGGCAACAGCAACAATGGAGGGGAGGATAGGGATGTGCAATATGTCACAGGCATGAAGTATAATACATCACTTATATCCCCACAGGTGCCCCAGCCAATCTCAGTGGAAAGGAGGTGCCACAACTATCCAGTCCCCCAACAGACGATGTCCCTAGTGATGACAGTAACTCTGGACTTCAGGACCTGGATCAACAACCTGGCCCATCAGGGACCACTGGTCAGTCGGTCACCCCAGCCCACACGCAGTCCACCACAGAGCCTCCCCCAACAGTTACCAACACCACAGAACCCACCCAGTGTCCCAACACCTCAGTTCCCAGGACACGTCAATCAGCAGTGTGCCCACCTGTAGAGGGACCCCAGTCCACACCTCACACCCAAGACAATCAGGTACCTGGGGTTAGTGGCAGTGGTCACACCATTCAGGGGACAGGGGCACAGGGCAACAGGGACACTGGAATGACCACCGTGAGCCAGGGGGAGGACAGGCCCAAGGAACCCAGGACATGATGGGCCAGATCCTGAACAACATGCAGGAGAACAAGCGGCTGCAGGAGGAACTCCATTATGAGATCAGGGAGGACTTGCAGGCCCTCAACACCACCATGATCTCTGTAGCAGGGGTGCTGGCAGACATGGCCAACATCATGAGGGAATGGACTACACAGCAGTGGACCCCTACCACTAGCCAGTCTATTGACCAGCCCATCACATCCACTGCAGCTAGTGGACAGGAGGCCCCACCACAGGACCCACAGGCCCCCAGCAGCCCTCCCCTTGCTGAAGGTGAACCATCCGCAAACGTTTCCTGCGAACCAGACAGAAGCCAGAGACACTTGTCAAGACCAAGACCACCGCCAGGAAATGAGAATGTCCTACTTGTCCCGCTTGTGTCCCACCCTGTCACCTTGTCCACTTTGAACTGCCTTTGCTCCCCTTCCTATGGCCCCTTGGACACTGGACCTGGGCTACAACCAGACTGGAACAATTTCTTGGACTTTCCTCCACCATCACTCCATTTCATTGCACTTTTCAGTCACTTACTTGCACTACAATAAACACCCTTGAAATCAATTTGAGTGACACCGTTTTATGTTTTGAAAATGTGCATTTGTGGGAACAAACACATTGAGTGAAAATGATCTGAACACTGTGATAGCATACAACAAAAGACCTGTAATTGTCTGTAGTGATCATATCAGGACATTGTTATTATATCACCAACATCTGGAAAATGAGAAGCCATAGGTGACTGTAAGTTGAGATGCAAAGGAAGTGAAGGCCATCATGCTACAGCTGCACAGATAAATCAATAGACAGAGTAATGGTCAGTTCCACTGTCTCACCTGTGTGTCATTGGTAGTATTGTCGTATCACAGATGTTCTGTTGTCCTCATCCTCATCCTCTGCCTCCTCATCCTCACTGTCCTCAGGGTCCACTATTGCCACAGGGTCATCTCCAGTCCCCTCCTCCTGCATAAAAGGCACATGTCATCTGAGGGCCAGGTTTTGCAACATGCAGCATGCCATTACTATCTGGCAGACCTTTCCGGGTGAGTAGCACAGGGATCCACCTGTCAGATGGAGGCACCTGAACCTGGCAATCAGGAGGCCAAAGGTCCGTTCAATTATTCTTCTAGTTCGCCATGTGCCTCATTATAAAGGTCCTCAGCCCCTGTCCTGGCATTCCTCACAGGGGTCAGGAGCCATGATAGGTTTGGGCAGCCAGAGTCACCTGCAAGTACTGAGGGAGCACATTTAGCCTTACACAATTCTATGGGGAGAACACCTGAAGGCAAACACTGACATAGAGTGGGTGGGGGCTCTGGCTCACCTATTAGCCACGCCCTGTGCCTCTGTAGTTGGGCCATCACAGTTGGGATGCTGCTATTCCTCAGAACGAAGGCGTCATGCACCGACCCATGATACTTGGCAGTGATGTGGGAGATAAACTGGTCTGCCAGGCACACCATTTGCACATTCAGTGAGTGGAAACTCTTACGATTCCTGAACACCTGTTCATTCTGGTGGGAGGGGACAAATGCAATATGTGTACCATCAATCGCCCCAATAATATTGGGGATATGCCCCACTGCACAGAATCCTGCCTTCACAGTGGCCAAATCTTCCACCTGGGGGAAAGCAATGAGCTGCAGATGTGTTTCACTACGGCAGACAAAACCTTTGCCAGCACGATTGAAAATATCGGCTGTGACATTCCAGCTGCCAAGCGCACTGTCACTTGGAAAGAACCAGTTGCCAGGAAATAGAGCACTGATAGTACTTGAACAAGAGGGGGGATACCAGTGGGATTGCAGATAGCTGATATGAGGTCAGGCTTCAATTGGGCACACAGCTCTGTGATTGTGGCCCTGTCCAGTTTATAAGTCAGTATAATGTGCCTGTCCTCCAGTGTAGCCAAGTCTGCAAAGGGTCTGTACACAGGGGTTCGTCTTCTCCTCCCATTCATCTCTAGCAGAAGGTATCTAAGTGACACAATAGTGAGAAGGCTGTCACAATTTGAACAATGGAACCACCACCTCAGTGTACATGTTGCATTTATGTGATGGGACAGTGGGAATGGCAAGGTATGTGCAAATCTAAGCAGTGATGCAGTAAAGGTTAATCTTATCGTTGTCCACCACCATGAAGTGGCGACCGCCTGTTCTGTATGTAGGGACAGGTGGAAATGAGGTCACTCCGCCACCGTTGGCCAGCGTGGCATAAGGCAGTCTTGCACTGCCATGCAATTCCTCATTGGATAATATGTGGCTCTATGGAGTACAGTGGCCAATGGGGATCTGCGCAGGCAGTGACGTTGTACACCGCCGCATACATGACCGCCATATTCTATCTGATTCCTCACTTGTTTCCTGACCTTCAACAGGAGGACACCTGTACTGGGTGTGCTGCTGTGACCTGTGTCTGGAACCTACCATGCCCATGTGACCGGGGAAAGGGCCCCTGCCTTCACTTCGGAGGAGTTAGAGCGATTGGTGGATGGGGTCTTACCCTAGTACAGACTGCTATATGGGCCTCCGGACCAACAGGTGAGTACACCTTGGGGACGATGCATGAGGGAATGATGCATGGAGATGTGTGTGCAAGCATCGTGTCATCGGGGGATGTCATGTGGTGGTGTACATGGTGTGCGCCTGTGATGTGTGTGCCACTGGTGAAGGAAACAGCATTGGTGGGCCATATGTGTGACAGGCTGGATTGTATGTGTAGTGGTGTCCTCCCATCTGTATCACCTCTGCAGGTCAGCTCCCATTAAAAGAAGAGCGTATGGCATGCCAATGCCAAGGATGTGCGGACCCTAGGGACCTATTGCAGGCAGAGCACCCACTGTCGGAAATGGTGGGAGGACCTGAGACGCTGGGCACGTAAGACCGCGGAGGCCCAGCTGAGGATGGCCTCCCGACGAGGAAGGGGTGCCCATCTGAACCTGATGCTCCTGATGGCCCACATACTGGCGGTGGCCTACCCAGTGCTAGATGGGCACTTGAGGGCATCACAGGAGCCACAAGGGGGTGAGTACAATGGCTGGTACAACAATAATTTGTAGGTGGCATGGGATCCAGGTGGTGGGTGCCAATTAGTGGGTGCCCCATAATGCCAGGCCAGACATTGCAGCATGATCCAGCTCCAGGGTAATAGTTGAAGGGGAAAAGAAGGTAATCTAGTTAGGTTGCATTCCATGTCAGACAGGGCTTAGTGGGTCCCAGGAGGGGTGCAGTTGACAGTGGTTGGCCCTCATATTGGTGTGGCTTCTAGCCAATTGTTTGACAGTGCAATGCATAGTGCTAAATCCTGATCCCTGTCTGACGATACTGTGTATGCCTTCTGTCATGCTGGTGCAGTAAATGACCTAGTGCTCCCTTTCTCTCGCTCTCCCTTTTTTCTTCTGTCATCCTGTCCATGTGTGCATTAGCATCATCTGGTGGAGGAGCAGGGGCACCGGCGACAGAGGGAACTGCATCCCACAGGACCGAGGAGGCAGAGTCCACTGACGCCAAGGGAACCAGTCGGATGGAGGGCGAGGGGAGCACCACGGCAGAGAAAGGAGGTGACAACACAGACTCAGATACCTCCTCCGATGGAAGCTCCCTGGTGGTGGCGGACACCTCTGTGACCAACCAAGCTGTAGGTACAGCCGCCACCCCCGTACCAGCACTGCCCTCCCAGTAGCCCCTCAGTGACTTGCCTGTACTCACTCACCCAGGAGGGTGGGCATCTCCTTTGCCCCAGGCACCTCAGGCCCTGCCCCAGTGAGCCCTGCTTCCCTGAGTGAGGAGGCTATTGACTTCCTGAGATCCATCTCTGTGGGGCAGTCAACCATTCCTGGAGGGCATCCACAGTGGATTGAAGGCCCAACAGAGATCAATTCAGGCTCTGGCCTCCTCTCTGATGGCAGCCATTTTCCCTGTTTCTACTGCCTGTAAGAGGCTGGCCTGGCTTATAGTGGGTACCTGATGGTACTTACACCTTGTGCCAGGTCCGGTTATCCCTTATTAGTATATTAGAAGTGTTCTGGCAGCTTAGGCTGATAGAGGTAGCTATAGCAGAGCAGCTTAGGCTGAACTAGGAGACATGCAAAGCTCCTACCATACCACTTATATCACTTAGCACTATATCATAAGAAACACAATACTCAGACTTACTAAAAATAAAGGTACTTTATTTTAGTGACAATATGCCAAAAGGATCTCAGAGGATATACTCCCTTAGGAGGTAAGTAATATACACAAAATATACAGACACACCAAAATCAGGTAAGTAAACAGTTCGAAAAGTAGTGCAAACACTGTAGAACACAATGGAATGCAATAGGAGACAATAGGCCTAGGGGCAACACAAACCATATACTCCAAAAGTGGAATGCGAACCACAAATGGACCCCAAGCCTAGTGTAGTGCTTAGAGGGTTGATGGGAGTGTAAGAAAACACTATGGGTGTCCAAGATACCCCACCCCAAGATCCTGAAAAGTAGGAGTAAAGTTACCCTACTACTCCAGAAAGACAGTAAAGTTGAGATAGGGGATTCTGCATAGGCAACAACTGACTGCAAAGCACTGAAGATGGATTCCTGGACCTGAGTACCTGGTGAGGAACTGAACCAAGTCCAAGAGTCACGCAAGTGTCCAGAGGGGGCAGGAGCCCACTAAACCCCGGATGAAGGTGCAAAATGGCTGCCTCCGGGTGGAAGAAGCAGAAGATTCTGCAACAACGGAAGGTGCCAGGAACTTCTCCTTTGGTCAGATGTCCCACAGTGTGCTGGAGGAGGCAGAGATGTTTCCACATAGAAAGACTACAAACAAGCCTTGCTAGCTGCAAGAGTCACGGTTGAAGGTTTTGGGTGTTGTCAGGGCCCAAGAAGGACCAGAAGGTAACCCCTTGGAGGAGGAGACAGAGGGGGCACTCAGCAACACTGAGAGCCCACGCAGAAGCAGGCAGCACCCGCAGAAGCACCTGAACAGACGTTCAGAAGATCTGAGCACAGCGGTCATCTCAGCACAACAAAAGAGGGTCCCACGAAGTCCGAGTCCAACTCAGCGAGTTGGGCAATGCAGGACGGAGTGCTGGGGACCTGGGCTAGGCTGTGCACAAAGGAAGTCTTGCAAAAGTGCACAGAAGCCCTAGCAGCTGCAGTTCACGCAGTACACAGGATTACTGTCTGGCGTGGGGAAGCAAGGACTTACCTCCGCCAACTTTGGACAGAAGGGCCACTGGACTGTTGGGGACACTTGGATCCAGCTCCTGTGTTCCAGGGACCACGCTCGTCAAGATGATAGGGGACCCAGAGGACCGGTGATGCAGACGTTTGGTGCCTGCATTGGCAGGGGGAAGATTCCGTCGACCCACAGGAGATTTCTTCTTGGCTTCCAGTGCAGGGTGAAAGCAGACAGCCCTCAGAGAATGCACCACCAGGAAACAGTCAAGAAAGCTGGCAGGATGAGGCGCTACAATGTGCTGGTAGTCTTCTTGCTACTTTGTTGCGGTTTTGCAGGCGTCCTGAAGAAGTCAGTGGTCGATCCTTGGCAGAAGTCGAAGAGGGAAGTGTAGAGGAACTCTGGTGAGCTCTTGCATTCATTATCTGATGAGAAACCCACAGGAGAGACCCTAAATAGCCCTCAGAGAAGGATTGGCTACAGAGAGAGGTAAGCACCTATCAGGAGGTGTCTCTGACATCACCTGCTGGCACTGGCCACTCAGAGGTCTCCATTGTGTCCCAACACCTCTGCATTCAAGATGGCAGAGGTCTGGGACACACTGGAGGAGCTCTGGGCACCTCCCCTGGGGAGGTGCTGGTCAGGGGAGTGGTCACTCCCCTTTCCTTTGTCCATTTTCACGCCAGAGCAGGGATGGTGTAGACTGGCTTATGCAAGGATGGCACCATCTGTGCCCTTCAAAGCATTTCCAGAGGCCAGGAGAGACTACTCCTATCAGGCCCTTAACACCTATTTCCAAATGGAGAGGGTGTAACACCCTCTCTCAGAGGAGATCCTTTGTTCTGCCTTCCTGGGACTGGGCTGCTCAGGTCCCAGGGGGGCAGAAACCTGTCTGAGGGTTAGCAGCAATGGTAGCTGCAGAGAAAACCCCAGAGAGTTAGTTTGGCAGTACCCAGGCTCTATGCTGGAGCCCCGGGGATGCATGGAATTTTTCCCCCGATACCAGAATGGTATTGGGGTGGCAATTCCATGATCCTAGACATGTTACATGGCCATGTTCGGAGTTACCATGGTGGCGCTTCATATAGGTATTGACCTATATGTAGTGCACGCGTGTAATGGTGTCCCTGCACTCACAAAGTCCAGGGAAATTGCCATGAACAATGTGGGGGTACCTTGGCTAGTGCCAGGGTGCCCTCACACTAAGTAACTTTGCACCTAACGTTCACTACGTAAGGGATAGACATATAGGTGACTTATAAATTACCTAAGTGCAGTGTAAAATGGCTGTGAAATAACGTGGACGTTATTTCACTCAGGCTGCAGTGGCATTCCTGTGTAAGAATTGTCTGAGCTCCCTATGGGTGGCAAAAGAAATGCTGCAGCCCATAGGGATCTCCTGGAACCCCAATACCCTAGGTACCTGGGTACTATATACTAGGGAATTATAAGGGTGTTCCAGTGTGCCAATGTAAATTGGTAAAATTAGTTGTAGGAAGTTGGCTCTGTATGTGCTATTGCAAAGTAAGGAATAGCATGCACAGAGTCCAAGGGTTCCCCTTAGAGGTAAAATAGTGGTAAAAAGAGATAATACTAATGCTCTATTTTGTGGTAGTGTGGTCGAGCAGTAGGCTTATCCAAGGAGTAGTGTTAAGCATTTGTTGTACATACACATAGACAATAAATGAGGTACACACACTCAGAGACAAATCCAGCCAATAGGTTTTGTTATAGAAAAATATCTTTTCTTAGTTTATTTTAAGAACCACAGGTTCAAATTCTACATGTAATATCTCATTCGAAAGGTATTGCAGGTAAGTACTTTAGGAACTTTAAATCATAAAAATTGCATGTATACTTTTCAAGTTATTGACAAATAGCTGTTTTAAAAGTGGACACAGTGCAATTTTCACAGTTCCTAGGGGAGGTAAATATTTGTTAGGTTAACCAGGTAAGTAAGACACTTACAGGGCTTAGTTCTTGGTCCAAAGTAGCCCACCGTTGGGGGTTCAGAGCAACCCCAAAGTCACCACACCAGCAGCTCAGGGCCGGTCAGGTGCAGAGTTCAAAGTGGTGCCCAAAACGCATAGGCTTCAATGGAGAAGGGGGTGCCCCGGTTCCAGTCTGCCAGCAGGTAAGTACCCGCGTCTTCGGAGGGCAGACCAGGGGGGTTTTGTAGGGCACCGGGGGGGGACACAAGCCCACACAGGAATTTCACCCTCAGCAGCACGGGGGCGGCCGGGTGCAGTGTAGAAACAAGCGTCGGGTTTGTAGTGTTAGTCTATGGGAGATCTAGGGATCTCTTCAGTGCTGCAGGCAGGCAAGGGGGGGGTTCCTCGGGGAAACCTCCACTTGGGCAAGGGAGAGGGACTCCTGGGGGTCACTTCTCCAGTGAAAGTCCGGTCCTTCAGGTCCTGGGGGCTGCGGGTGCAGGGTCTCTCCCAGGCGTCGGGTTTTGGATTCAAGGAGTCGCGGTCAGGGGAAGCCTCGGGAATCCCTCTGCAGGCGGCGCTGTGGGGGCTCAGGGGGGACAGGTTTTTGTACTCACAGTATCAGAGTAGTCCTGGGGTCCCTCCTGAGGTGTTGGATCTCCACCAGCCGAGTCGGGGTCGCCGGGTGCAGTGTTGCAAGTCTCACGCTTCTTGCGGGGAGCTTGCAGGGTTCTTTCAAGGCTGCTGGAAACAAAGTTGCAGCCTTTCTTGGAGCAGGTCCGCTGTCCTCGGGAGTTTCTTGTCTTTTCGAAGCAGGGGCAGTCCTCAGAGGATGTCGAGGTCGCTGGTCCCTTTGGAAGGCGTCGCTGGAGCAGGATCTTTGGAAGGCAGGAGACAGGCCGGTGAGTTTCTGGAGCCAAGGCAGTAGTCGTCTTCTGGTCTTCCTCTGCAGGGGTTTTCAGCTAGGCAGTCCTTCTTCTTGTAGTTGCAGGAATCTAATTTTCTAGGGTTCAGGGCAGCCCTTAAATACTAAATTTAAGGGCGTGTTTAGGTCTGGGGGGTTAGTAGCCAATGGCTACTAGCCCTGAGGGTGGGTACACCCTCTTTGTGCCTCCTCCCAAGGGGAGGGGGTCACAATCCTAACCCTATTGGGGGAATCCTCCATCTGCAAGATGGAGGATTTCTAAAAGTTAGAGTCACTTCAGCTCAGGACACCTTAGGGGCTGTCCTGACTGGCCAGTGACTCCTCCTTGTTGCTTTCTTTGTTCCCTCCAGCCTTGCCGCCAAAAGTGGGGGCCGTGGCCGGAGGGGGCGGGCAACTCCACTAAGCTGGAGTGCCCTGCTGGGCTGTGACAAAGGGGTGAGCCTTTGAGGCTCACCGCCAGGTGTCACAGCTCCTGCCTGGGGGAGGTGTTAGCATCTCCACCCAGTGCAGGCTTTGTTACTGGCCTCAGAGTGACAAAGGCACTCTCCCCATGGGGCCAGCAACATGTCTCTGGTGTGGCAGGCTGCTGGAACTAGTCAGCCTACACAGACAGTCGGTTAAGTTTCAGGGGGCACCTCTAAGGTGCCCTCTGGGGTGTATTTTGCAATAAAATGTACACTGGCATCAGTGTGCATTTATTGTGCTGAGAAGTTTGATACCAAACTTCCCAGTTTTCAGTGTAGCCATTATGGTGCTGTGGAGTTCGTGTTTGACAGACTCCCAGACCATATACTCTTATGGCTACCCTGCACTTACAATGTCTAAGGTTTTGTTTAGACACTGTAGGGGTACCATGCTCATGCACTGGTACCCTCACCTATGGTATAGTGCACCCTGCCTTAGGGCTGTAAGGCCTGCTAGAGGGGTGTCTTACCTATACTGCATAGGCAGTGAGAGGCTGGCATGGCACCCTGAGGGGAGTGCCATGTCGACTTACTCGTTTTGTCCTCACTAGCACACACAAGCTGGCAAGCAGTGTGTCTGTGCTGAGTGAGAGGTCTCCAGGGTGGCATAAGACATGCTGCAGCCCTTAGAGACCTTCCTTGGCATCAGGGCCCTTGGTACTAGAAGTACCAGTTACAAGGGACTTATCTGGATGCCAGGGTCTGCCAATTGTGGATACAAAAGTACAGGTTAGGGAAAGAACACTGGTGCTGGGGCCTGGTTAGCAGGCCTCAGCACACTTTCAATTGTAAACATAGCATCAGCAAAGGCAAAAAGTCAGGGGGCAACCATGCCAAGGAGGCATTTCCTTACATTAGTCACTAGCGTGCAGTGACAATTTTAAAAGCAGAGAGAGCATAAACACTGAGGTTCTGGTTAGCAGAGCCTCAGTGATACAGTTAGGCACTACACAGGGGGCAAATACAGGGCGCACTTTATGAGCACTGGTGTCCTGACTATCAGGATCCCAGTGACACAGGCAAAAACAAACAAACATACAAGTAATAATTGGGGGTAACATGCCAGGCAAGATGGTACTTTCGTACACTGCCCCCCTTCCAACTACCACTTCCCAGTTCCAGTCTCCTCAACACCAACTCATCTCATGCACACATACAGATGATAATGCACACAAGACAACACACGAGTGGCACAGTCAAACACAGGCACCACACTTTAGCCCACAAGCATTCACGCAAACACCAGACAGTTGCAGACACAACCACATCCACTACCTCCACTGTCTCCCCCCTCCTCCTCCTCCGTATCCCTCACAGTCACATCCACACTCACATTTGCATGCACTGCTTCAACTTCCACTGCCAGCATCACCACATCAAGCAGCACACACACCTCACTAGCAGACACCTCCATAACATCCATGCAAGCGTCCCCTGTGTCCACTCGAACCCTGTCTGCAAGGTTCACAAACACAAGCACTCAGAGACTCAACAACCATCTACCTCCCATCAGCAAGCTCCCCTTGCACCTGCACCCAAGTCCAGCAGACGTACTCCTCCAACAACCACTCCCTCAATCTCCACTCCCATCCCTCCTCCCTCTTCCCACCCCAACGTCACTAAAAAGCTTTTCCTGCCCAACTTGACCTCTTCCCTCCCTCCCCGTCCTGCCTGTAAGAGCAGGGTCCCAATGACCCAGCCCAGCACCTCAGCCAAATAGTCCACACGTACAGTGGAGGCACCTCCTAGTCATGGAGTCAAGACAGTGATGGATCCCACTCCACCAGCCAGGATTTGTAAGGATCCCACAGCCACTGGCATGCAGGGGAAGAAGCCCTCGACTCCTGCCATGAAGGGGAAGGAGGCTGCACCTTCTGCCATGAAGGGGAAGAAGCCCTCGACTCCTGCCATGAAGGGAAAGAAGCCCTCGTCTCCTACCATGAAGGGGAAGGAGGTCACACCTCCTGCCATGAAGGGGAAGAAGCCCTCGACCTCTGCCATGTAGGGGAAGAAGCTCTCGACTACAGCAGAGGCTGGCAGGATGATACCACCACCAGTGGTCACAAAGCCCTCATCCCCAGCTGAGGCAGTGCAGCCCATTCCTCCTGCAGAAGCTGCACCTTCACCTGCTGAGACAGTGCACCCCTCACCTCCAGCAGAGCCTGCCCAGGAGGCACCTTCACCTGCTGTCACAGTGCAGCCCTTACCTCCAGCAGAGGCTGGAAGGGTGATACCACCACTAACACCACCAGTGGTCATGGAGCCCTCACCTTCAGCTGAGGCAGTGCAGCCCACTCCTCCTGCAGAGGCTGCACCTTCACCTGTTGAGACAGTGCAGCCCTCACCTCCAGCAGAGGCTGCCAGGGAGGCACATTCACCTGCTGAGACAGTGCAGCCCTCACCTCCAGCAGAGGCTGCCAAGGAGGCACCTTCACCTGCTGACACAGTGTAGCCCTCATCTCCAGCAGAGGACATGTAGGCAACCCTCCTGGGACTGCTGTACAAGGAGCCGCCTCCAGAACCAGTGGGCAAGTCACCCACCTGAGAGACTGTGACCTTGCACTCTCCAGCACAGAGAAATGAGCATGGAGCCCCCTCCAGAACCAGTGGGCAAGTCACCCACCTGAGAGACTGTGACCTTGCACTCCTCAGAACAGAGAAATGGGCATGGAGCCCCCTCCAGAACCAGTGGGCAAGTTCCCGACTTCGGCTGAGGTGCCCCCCAAACCTCATCCCCTTGAGGTGCCTGCCCACTTGAAAAATGATGCCCCTGCAGAGTTCTGTGCAGATGATGTCAGGAGACAAGTCAGGAGGCAAGTTGGGCCTTGGACTGTGCCCTGTGGCCATGTGGGCACATGTGGGCATTGGCCCTTTGTAGACATTTGTACATATCTCTTTTGTATCCAATTGGTTCATTTGATGGCCTTTCCCATTCAATACATTTTCATTACTGCCTTATTGTTGTCTTTGCTAAATTCTGCTGTGTGTCATGTGCGATTGTTTTTTGTCTGCAGCTGGTTGTGTGTATGCTGTGTGTGTGTCTGGTGTGTGTTGTGCGTATGTATGTCACTCTCCTTTTCTTCCCTCCTTTCCTTGTGTGCTAGGGGGCTGTACTCACCGTCGTTGTCTTCGTCAGCGTTGGTGTTTCAGGTGAAGCATGGCGTAGAAGAGCATGAGGAAGACTTGCAGTTCCGGTTTTCTGTGTCTCTGTAGGTGAGTCTTTTGTCTTCTGTGTTCTGTTTCTGCCAGGCTTTTGATGGCGTTGGTTCCATCCCGGAAATTGTGGCGGTGTACTGTGTCGTGATATGGTGGGCAGTACTTTGTCTCCCGCATGGCTGTTGATGGTGTGGTGTTAACACCCTGGCAGATGGTGTGGTACATTGGCTGTCTAAGGGAGTTCTCACCACCATGGTCATAATTTGGCAGTAATTACCGCCGGCCTGTTGGCGGTATTTCCGCCACTTCATCACTCACCGCCAATGTAAAAATGACCACCTCTGTGTTTGGAGTAACCACACACTTTATAAATTATTTTATTATTATTATTAACACTGGTGCAAAGCCTAATACATCACATGGTACCTGCAATAGGAACCTCTTTTATACTTTTACCGAATATGACTCTGTGTTCCAACGTGATAACTGGAAAGAATGTTTGAAAACAAAAGATATATTTTTCTGAAGAATAAACCCCCTTGGTGCTATCCATGGTCTTCAGTTCCCCATGCAAGTTGGAATAGGCCACAGCCACAATACACCACATCATGCGGATCAGCTACTGTGACATCCCCTTTTTTTCTTGTGCAGACGTTTCCAGTTTTGTGAGCACAATGAGGTGAATCCACCATCAAAGGTCCTCCTGCCAGCAGTCGATGCTGCTGTTGTTAAAGACCCCTTGCTGGCACACTTGCCTTTAAATGGTACACCAGATCTTTTTCTTGTTTTGAGGGGGGGTGACTTATAAAGTGTAAGATAAGAAATCAAAAAACAAAAATGCTTTAACATCATAGTTAGTTACACCATACATGTTGTCAAACATATTTATGTCTATACATTTTTGCTTTTTATTAATGTACATTAGTGCAGATTGACATCTTGTTGAACATTTTTCTGTATCACAACTGTGACAGAAACACTGTCAAACAAATTACAAGTACAAGGAATGTAAAATGTAATAAAGTGGCTTGAATATCCATGACCTGGTGAGTGTTTTTCATTTTATTGTTTTGAAAACAGTATGTTACTTTTACTTTGGCCAGCACTCAATGTTGTGTGACACCATTGATATTCAGAAGACCATTTAATAAAAGAAAGATCCATAAGGGACATCAGCCACATTCCTGGACTCCTGGAAACATGCCACTATCATGCCCCTGCTCAAGAAACCATCCATGTAACCCAGTCATGCTTTTCAACTGCAAACTCATCTCCCTCCAATCACACCCAGCAAAAATCTTAGAGAAACTAGTCAACCAATGCCTCACAGCACACCTCAGCAACCACCAGCTCCTTAATGCCACATTGCCTGGATTCAGCCCAGGTGTAGTATAGAAACAGCACTCATTGCCGCCAAACATGACATCTGCATGATCTTTGGCAGAAGAGACTTGGAGGCCCTCATTCTTCTGGACCTCTCTGCAGCATTTGACATGATCTCACACTCCGTCCTCATCAGACACCCGCACATGACTGGCATCCATAAACTGCTTTCTGCTAGATCTGCTCCTTCTTAACAGATAGAACACAAGTTGTGAGCCTGACACCATTCCTCTCAGAAGCCCGCAAACTCATCTATGGCCCCTCATGGTTCATCACTCAGGCCCACCATCTTCAATGCATACATGATTTCTTTAGCCAATACCATCCACACACACACAATATCAACATCCTTTCCTATGCAGTCATCACACAACTCATAATCTCCCTCTCTGACAAGATCCTCATCTCAAGAAACAAGTTCACTGCCTGTATGACCATAGTTGCAAACTGGATGAAAGCCAACTGTCTCAAGGCAGACAAGACATAAGTAGTGATGTTTGGCAAGAACACCTCATCATGGGACTCCAACTGCTGGTCAGCTGAACTTGGACCTATACCTACACCCAGAACCCATGCCAGAAACCTCAGAACAATAATCAACAGAAACTGGACGACTGCACAAGTCATCACTACATCCTGCTTCCACACCCTGAAGATGCTGAGGATGGCTCCCAAGCAACACAAGAAAACTTTTACACAAGAAAACTGTCACTCATGCCCTAATCTCCAATAAGTTGATTTATGTGAGCACCCTATATGCTGGATACCCCAAGCAAATCACTAGAAGACTGCAGACCATCCAGAACTCAGCAGCGAGACTCATCCTTATCCTTTCACAAACAAATCATATAACACCACACCTCAGGGATCTACACTGGCTAACGATATACAAACCAGCTCAAACCAGCTCAATTCAAACTCCTCACACACACATTCAACTCATATCCCACCTACCTGAACAGTCACATCTCCTTCCACAAATGATCCAGACACCTCCTCTGCACAGGACTCCTACTCACCAACACCCCACAAATACACAGAACCAGATCAGGAGGACAAAGCTTTTCCTACATTGCTCCTGAAGGGTGGAATACCCACCCTTTCAACACCAGAGCTTCCTCCTCTATTCTTGAATTCAGCAAGAAGACTAAGCAGTGCCTTTTCAATTAACCACACACACATCTATTCAGCATCAGGATACCCTCCAGGGTGATTGTGTGCTTTACAAATACACATAAAATAACATAACATACAAGTGTATTATTTAGAATATGAATTTTATTCATTGTTATAACCTATATGCCACATTTGATGGATAGTAGTCTACCAAAAAAATATTCAAGACAGTTATGTTGTATTTAGAGGTTACTCCTTTCAAAATGTCAGGGCATATTCAGTCAATACAAGAACACATTTTATGTCATTTTTAAAGTCAAGTGCACAATGAATTATTAGAAATTGAAATTGAAAGTAAAAGTGGAATTTCACAGCTTGGACCTCTACTGGCTCTGATAGTGTCATGCCTTAAAACCTATATGATATTAAAGCAACCTTCACATTAAAATATGACAAGCGGAATGGCACCATGGATGTTGATGCATTTGTCACTCTGTCAATTTGTATTATAATGTAGTGCGTATTTTCAGTATGTAATGGTGGAAAAACATTTGTTATTTCTGAAGTTGTATGTATTTTTTAGCATACATCAATGTAACATTTAATTTATTTTATGTAAACAAGGTCACAATGTGTATTATTTATATTCAGTTTGTTTTTCATTTATAAAAAAAGAACTCAAATTCAAATTCAAATTTCAGATTCCCTGAATATCAGTTAACTTGTATGCTGTAAAAGCAATTGAAGATGAGCCAACAATTATGTAGCGTCCTTTTCCAGATAACAGGCCATAAGTGGATTGAAAATGTGTGGACAAAAGGTGGGTAGGATGAATAATCCAGATGCTCAGTTTTTGCATTTCTTGGTGATGGCGTCTTAGCTGTAGTTCTCAACTGGACTAGATGAAACACCACTTCTAAGGCCCACTGAAGTGGGCTCCGTGTCAACAGTTTTATGATGTGTGCAACACTGTTCCACTTTCAGTGGAGATGCCAGCTGTAGCTGTCTCTAGGACCGAACTAGCAGCAGATAGTGGCTGACCACAAAATGTTGTTGCTACTTGAGAACCACATTCTAATGTTATGAAGCAATCCTGCACTACCACAAAATGTATAGTGTGGATTGTCAGGTGACTCATCAAAATATCATTGCAGTCCTCATTAGATGTGTTTTTGCCCCTAGAAGTTCAATAATCTGGCACAGCTGTTCCTCCTGCCATATAGCTACACCCATCAGGCCACTACTCATGGAGTTGATGTGGATGACCACACATTGAGCCCCTCTCCCTGCAACATGTCATGTCCCAGCCCTTTCCAAACTTCCTAAGACCTCGAGAGGATGGCGACATGGATAGAGTTTCCTGGATGCACAGCGGATATTATGGCTGGGGTTGTCACAGGAGTCAGTAGAACCAGAGAGTATTCACTTGGACAATGATGTGTGTAATGGGGACAGAATCAGCTGAAAGTATTACATCTTGCATCTTGAGAGCGAGGTGTAGGGCACCTGCGACACACCTGATGGGCCATGTTGCTCTAGAATATCATCCTATTTCACAGGAGTGCTGCTTCTAATGAAGGTTTGTAGTCTTCTTTCCTCAAGCAGAGGGGTCATTGAAGTTGAGGCTAATGATTGAGATCTTGCTGCTTCACTTCAAAAAAAATACTTTTGTGTACAATGATAGTTTGTAGTATTTTAAGCAATAAAATAACTCTAAAACATTTGGAGCCCAATTCACAAAGGTAAACTTAGACCAAAAGTCTAAGTTTAGATCAACAGTCTGTTTAGACCTAAAGTCTAATTTTACTCATAGTAAAGTTAGACTTTTGGTCAAAAATTACACCTTTGGTCTATGTTACCTTTGTGAATCGGAGCCTTGGTCTTTATTAATGTTTAAAATGCCAAACTGCTCTTGAATGTAATTTTAAAGATGTTGGGGTTAAATACAAAAGTCTTCCTTTATATAAATTTACTAAACATTGAGTAATAATAATCCAGAGTAAAGTGAGGTTATTTGTAATTCTAGAGTTCAGGGCGACGATACTGTATATGATCTGTCAAATCTGGGGGCATTCAACTCTCCTGTCTC
Source organism: Pleurodeles waltl (assembly GCF_031143425.1). Taxonomy (NCBI): domain Eukaryota; kingdom Metazoa; phylum Chordata; class Amphibia; order Caudata; family Salamandridae; genus Pleurodeles; species Pleurodeles waltl. The sequence continues at coordinate 492,069,394 of NC_090447.1, read as the reverse complement.
AGAGTACATTATACTTTGCCTTAGCAGACAGTGGAAAGTTTAAATCTCTCAGACACCTAGAATGTCAGTATTTTTTAAATCTAAAACAATCCTAGCCTCCTGTGCTATGGAGTGAGGACATACAGAACAAAGGTGTTTCAATAATGAAAGGAGAATCCATTTACAAAATGAACATTCTCAATGAGTCACTTTGAAGTGTAGGAAAAGTAGCAGTGTTATATTTGTTATAATAAGAACAGATCTTTTAGGCAATATGTAGCTATGATTCAAAACATATGGGCTAGCTGATTTCTTGTCACTCCATAAACTTCATTTTGTAGAGATGGGTGCATTGGCTAAGTAGACAGTGCTGATGCAGCAGTAGATCTCTTTTTACATACTGTGTATAACTTATGTGGGGCAGCTAAAACACACTGGTTAGCAGACACATGCCACTTTGCAGTGATTTTGAGAGAACTATAAGTATATTATTCTATTTCAAGTTTTCAAGGAACAACTGTCTCAATGTTATGTGTGACAATAGTGTATGCAATAGTAACGTGCTACCTATTAGACAAAATGGCTAAACACCACTGTACAACTATTGCATTCCTTAGCTTTTTGGTACTATTAAAAATATGTTTGCTTGTACAATATTTACATATTGAAATTCATAATAATAAAACCCCAAATGCAGTCCTGGTGACATGTATTCATCTGTCCAAGTGAATGAAACCTGTTTATTAGTGTTGCCTATATGAGGTGTGGTAATGATATAATGTTGTGCCAGATTGTGTATATGTGAGATTATGAATATAGATTATGAATATATTGTGAATGTAGTGATTCCACAAAGACATAATTTAGAATACTTGTGTGAATAGGTCTTCATGAGTGTAAAGTTTTACAGTCAGGATCAGGAGTGTAGGAGTGATGAGAGTATCAAGGGTTCTAGACAGCCTGCAGCCTTGATAGTTGCAGTATAATGCAGGTTGGTGCTACCAGCCCAAATAGACATTAAAATATCCATCAGATGAGGACACTCTACAGGGGAGACACATAAAAAAGTATCTCAGGGACATACTGTGCTCACAGTGTTATTTATCAATGGGATAAGTGTGCCTTTCTCAAAACCTGGGTATTATATATTGCATATACACAGTGGGTCTGTTGTATAAACTTACACGTCATCTAGTTTCTAGTGGTTGCCTAGTCACTGTCACACCATGATTAAATCATATAAAAGGAAAAAGAAACAATCAACATGTAAGTCCAAACAACTTAATTAGTTGCAGCCAATGCAATTTAAAAGTAGTGGGGAGGGTGGAGGTCATGCAGGGGGAGCATGGGGGGAGCATGTGCGAAGGGTATGGGGGTTTAATAATATATATAGTTTTTAATGTACCTGGTTCTGCCTGCCGCCTCAAGCTCCTCTTCCTGGTCCCAGCTTCAGAGACTTGCAGTGCAATCCCAGCACTGCTTTCAGGCTATTACTATGCATGAGAGTAGCGTGGGGATTGGCCTGAGCAGGCTGGTTTACTGCTCACCGAGGCCTAGGGAGTCTATGCTGTTTCTCCAACCCAGCTGTCAAATGGAGCTGGGTTGGTGAAACCTAATTTCTCTTGTTTGTTTGGCTGGCCTAAGACGGCCAACCAAATAGACGTGTGCACTTAAGTGCACTCCACTCTTCCTTCCCCTGCCTAGGCCCAGCCCCGCCCCTTTTTTGCGCACGCTGACTCAGCCAGCAGCTGAAAAATAAAACAATATTAAGCTTTTTTAGCTGCTGGCTCTGAGCAGGTGGTGGCAAATGCTCCTCCACCACTGCGGAGGAACCGCTGCTGCTCAAGATGATCCACACGCTAGACCATTTCACAGTAACATATAACACTACAACAGTGTCATTTCATAAAGTATCTCCTAAGAAGGCTGCTGCATAATTAACTATTCTTCCTACTCTTGGGAGCAGGATCAATGTGTGAAGGAGGGCTCACAGCTTTGAACTTGCCATGGTTGCACTAGCTCCACATTTCAATGAAGGTATATCACCTTAATTTCTAACTACACTGACATATACACAATGAGAGATGTGCCTAATTGCGTGGGTGCCCCTTTTAGTGGGGCCATTTGGCTATGTGCTTTGGCTGAACAATGGATGAGAGGGCCTTTTGATCTCTAGAGGTCCCCACCAGAACTGCAATTTAAACGTTTATTGAATTGAGGACGAATGGTTGGTGATATTTTCATAAGGGAGTTTATTACACTGAGGGCTAGGACATTCAGTGTAGGAGGTGGTTGGGAAATGTGAGGCTTGTTTGTTTCAGTCTGGAATCATTATTCAAGTTCATCATGAATTTTATGAGAAATATCTTTCCAACTGTCATATAATATATAAACATAGAGCATCTAAAAGAGCTGCCTCTTTTTCTTACACAGATGGCTGTGATCACTCTCATAAAACCATTGTATGATGGAAGCCTGACCAGAACAAACTCTAGATCCAAATAAAGGCATACAATATCAGGGGCCCTAATCACCCAAGAGAGGCATGATACTTGCATTCCTAAATAGCCACAATGTTGGCATTGCCAACTTGCAGGAAATTAATCTAATAGGGGAATCTGAAAACCAGTTTGCTGTTGCCTGGGATCCAATAGACACTTCTCTTCACTGAACTCCCACTTCAGGCAGTTGGGGATACTAATTGGCCTCACATTACACTTTTGTCATCTACAAACAACTGCAGATGAGAACACATTTTCAATCTTACAAGGGTTAATTTCTTATAACCTTGTGACACTACTCAATTCATATTGATTGAACACATATTTCCCTTGTTTTTGTTTATTTAAAACCTGCAGTTGAAGTACCTTACTATGAAGTGGAGATTTCAACACAATCTTGGACATAACCAGGAACAGATGGATGTATACCCATAGGTTCCCAACTTCCCCAACTCTGGTGATTTGTGTGCTTTGAAAACTTATTCAGAGCCATGTTCTAATTCATGCAGGGCATGCTAGGCATATTCATCTCAGAGTCTACACATATTCTTCTTCTGTTCATGATGCAGCATCTAAGTAGGTTTAGGAGATGATGGATTCACCCCATCCTCCACAATCCCTATGCAATCCTACAATGAGTGAACAACTAATGTAGCACATTGCATCACATTGGGGTTATGTACAGACAGCTTACTAATTACAAATCTAGACTTCACCTTTACTGTATTTTTGATATTCATTCCTGGCAATGTACTCATTGACAGGTCTTTTTGCTCACCATGACCTAAAATGCATATGAAAGGGCAGTATAAATGTTTGTTCTTTACTCCAGTTACTTGCATAGTACTTTTTATGATTGTTGTTTTGCTTTGGAACATAAACATAAAAAAAAAGGGTAAGGAGAGGGTGAATTAGTTATTAAGTGGTAGAGTTGGTACTTACATGGATAACACTTCTTGGAATGTGAAGTTGAGGGGCCTGAAAGAATTACCACCAAGAGAACAAGCACTCCCACATAGGTCATTCCATCACTTTTGGATGTTTTCCTGTGAGTGTTTGGTATTGGAGACAGAATTCCCCTTATCCACAATGCTGTCCAACATTTGTCTTCTTTGGCTCATGGTTGTTGTCTGGATTGGGGTTCTGAACAACTGTGGCTCAACACCATGACAGTTAGCTCACTTTCAGAGAACCCGGGTCATCCTCTTCTGGAAATTGTCTGAAAAAAGAAGTCATGGGTCTGATGCTGGTGCAAGGTTTGTGTGGATTGAGGAGCCTTTTGTAGTATGAGTGGCAGGTGTTGTTGAGTTGAATTTCATCAGGTGTATGTTGATGGACTTGTCTGTTAACATAGAAAGACACATCTGCAATTGAACCCTCAGTCCTCCTCTGCTGTCCTCCTTCGTGCTCTGATGGCAGACAGCTCTATACATGGTAGTGGATATCCGCCGCACTAACGTTGATGAAGTTGTGTCCATCAAGGGTGGACGAGGAAACCAATGATCGAGGACTATGGTTGTTCTGATGGGCGATCCTCTAGCATTACAGAGGACGTCCATAAGGCCAGACCCCAAATACGGCAAACAAATATCTGCCAGTATGAAGGACGATTAGTCCCTTCATGATGGAGGTACAATGGTCTATCTGCCAAGCTCTAAATCAAGCCTTAGTCTGAAATCATACTCTTGTGAAGAATGCAAGCATCTGACACTTGAGTTACAACCTGGGTAAGACAACAATTTGTCATTTTTACCAGTGATGTAGCATTGGCATTTGGGTCTAGTTATTACCAGCTGTTTGACAAAGTAGGAATTTTATGCACAGATGTGACCAACTTCCTACATCAATAGTTGGCATTATTAATCTATTAAACATGGCAATGCTTTTTAAATTCCTGTACTTATTTTTCCTTGTTACTTGGTTGTCCACTGACATTTTTGCAAGCTGGTGTCCAGCATAAACAACACTTACAGTATACAGGGATCTCCAGCTGTCATGGTCATGAACTGGATGGTCCTTTCCAGTTGTATTATTTGTGGCACCCGGGAAGAGACTGAAGCCCATATTTATAAAAAATTATGCAAAACCTTGCTAACGCAGTTTTGTGTAATTGTTCCTAACAATGGCTAACCACATTCCCTAGAGCCATTTTAGCGCTCTATTTATTAAATGACACAATATGGTGCTAAGGAATGGCTAGCGTCTAAAAAAAAGACGCTAGCCAGTCAGGGATGGCGTTAAGGAAAATGGCGCTTGTGGGTCTGAAATGATGGTAGGCTGGTTAGTGGCAAATAATATGCCGTTAACAGGCCTAGCGTTTTTTTTTTACACCCAAGCAGCCAAAAACTGTCTAAGTGTAGACAGGAGTCATTACTAGTGTCCCCTGGACAAGTCCAACATACCCAGTGCCAGGCAGGGTGTCCCACGTAAGGACCCCCCAATGGCGCTTAAAAAGAAATATATTTTACTTACCTAAACTTACCTGGGATGGGGTCCCCCCTCCCATAGTGTCCCTCTGGTGTGGGTGGTGATGTTCCTGGGGCTTTAGGTGGGCATCTTTATGCTCATTCCATGGTGTTCCACCATGGAAATGGGCTTACCTGCACCCTAACGCCTGGTCTGACCCAATCATTAATTAATGGCGCTAAGCAGGCTTGGCACCATTATTTAGGCCCGCCTCCTCTTGCTACTATCACAGGGCACAGCAACATTTTGCTCTTGTTTTTTTAATGTTTTCTTCTTCATTAGCAATATATTTTTGTATGTCTGGCTAGACTAAGTACTTTAAGGAAATTAGGCTCAATACCATTGCTACCTTTTTTGTGCCTAGTATGATCTAAAGAATTTTGTACACATTACACCTGTACTGCTGAAAACATGCCATGAAGCATTTTGAGCTCCAGTTACGTTCTATGATTTTTATTTTTGCATGTACAGGTGAACCACCTAGTACTGACAGATTCAGGATTTGTTTTATGAAATGGATTTTAAAAAGTGACCTACTTAAGCAGGAATAAGCCCTCAACAATACCACTTCAAACAGGGGAATATTTCAGCAAATTCTTTAAGATTTCTTTGGTGCTATTTGTGAGGGAGTCTACCTTCACCATATTAAGGGCCAGACTGGCCATAAAGGGCAACTGGCATTTCCCTACGAGGATGGAAGGGTTAGGGATGGTTTTGTTTGTGGTGGCCGGTTTTGCAAGTGTGCTGCAATATCGACTACTAGTAACAAAAGCCACAAGCCGGCATAATACACTCACTCTCATTTCCAGCCTCCTTTTGCCAGCCAGTGCTTCACACTTGCACTCAACTGTTGCTTTTCAAAAGATATAAAATTTGACACCACCAACGCGCAGGGGCTAGCCTAACAAAATTGCAAGAGCTGCTTTGGTTTCCCAGTCCGGCCTTGACCACATTACCACTGCAAGTCAAAACACCCACTAATATAGCGCTTTAAATATCCATTTCACAAGTTCTAGAGTGTTTTGAGGGCAATCTCTGTGTAGTTCTCTAGAATCCACATTCCAAGTCAGCCTTGTTACCTGCTTCAATCGACCCTACAGTAAAAAGTGTCAACAGAAATAAGAATGGGCTCACCAAATTTTGACTCACTGGAGACCTACTAGTCAGTCAAGCACAAATATAAGTAGATACAGGAATTGATAGAGCTCTTAGCAGTATGCAAATTGTGGTGCAAAATAATAAGCGCTCACCAAAGGATTTTTAGTTTTGACTGAGATTGACATCACATTTAAGTACATTTCAATAATGTGAATCACATTTAGCTCCACAAGGAAGAAAGAGGTGATTACGTATCAAACCATAAAGGTTTTTGGTGTTGCAAAGTTATAAACTCAAATCATCAGTATTAGTTGTAATCAGTAACCAGCACATGAAGACAATAGTGAATGAATACTTAAATGTAATTTAATGACAATAACAGCAAAGACAAACCACTAAAAAGTTGTATCAAAAGGAAAGTTAAGCAAAATCAGTTCTCACCAAAAATACATCTCCTTACTTTGCTGTGGTTCTACCACAAAGGCAAGTGAAAGGGCATCTGCTCAAAAGGCATCTAAGTAAGTGAAAATGTGAATCTGCCTAGTGGCAAGGCAAAGGAGCCTCTGCAAGCAAATGAAAAGGGCATTTGAAACTGTGTCTACGTTGTGCATTAGCTTAAACCACACATTTTTAACATTTTGCTACACCTACATATGATTTTCAGAAGAGGAGCCAATCAGGTTACTGGCCTGATTTAGAATTTGGAGGACAGGTTACTCCATCACAAATGTGAAGGATATCTTGTCTGCTGTATTACAATCTCCATAGGCTAAAATGGGATGGTAATAAGGAGGACGGGATAAACGTCATGTTTGTGAAGGATTAACCCTCTATGCCAAATTCTAATTCAGGCATTATGACACAAGCAAATAAGGTAACTTCATTATGATTCTCAAGCTACTACACAAAACAGCTACTATAAACATTGTTTGGACTTGTAGTTATCTGTAGCCAAATGAGATACATTTATCCAAGGCTGTGCTTTGCAGGTTCTCCTCAAAAGTACTACATAAAAGAAACAATTTCAAATGAAACAGAACACCAAGGACACATTATTAACAATATACATGGAGTCGTCTTCTCCTGGAAATAAAAGACACAATAGGAAACAAGATGTTAATCAGATGTTAACATATTCACCATTTTAAAATGTAATGTGGCCTACATTGCCTTTAGTCAATCTAAACATGAATAACACACAGTAAATATAAGTCCTTCAGTGCATGTTAATGTTGATCTAAATGTATACATTTTTAATATGAAAAATATCTCCATCAAATTCCTCGGCCTAGTGACTCTGGGAGTCACCAAATACCACCCACAGTTCCCTCCAACATCTCCCTACATAGAAAACGTGTTGACTCTTGCACCTTGCATCTAGAGTCCTTCAGGTCACCCAACTCATCATATGTGTGGCTCAGCAACACTTCCAGCTCCTGGCCTGCTCTCTCCCCTTGTTTCCCCTTCAATTCAGGGAGCTGACTTTCTCCATTGCATCTCAACCCCCCCCCCCCTTTTGCAGTGATCAGTTTTATCTCCTTAAGAAAAGAAATAGAAACATCACACAAATTGCAAATATTAGTATGGGGGTAAAACCTTTCCCAGCAATCCACTACCAATACTACTAAACCACTTTCCAACCATAGAAAATCCCTTTCCTGTTGTTTCCCTGTTACCCATCTCCTCCAAATCATTCCATTATCTAGAAACATTGGTTATGTTATTAACATGTGTGTTAATCTTGTTACTGGTTTCTGGGATGTACATGCAGCTCGCTGAATGCGTAAGATATGACAGTCTCCAACCTCTTTCATGAGGAACATATCTAAATCAAGGTGATTCTGCAAAACAAATGCCCTTATTGACATAAACTCATAGTAAAGCACCAACAATTTTAGTAGCGAGACACTCTAACTTTTTAATGCTTAAATCATTCAAAACTAACACCTACCCAGGTAAGGCGCAATGAGGAGAAATAGCTTAATTTCTCTTATCTCTTCCCCTTTTTATGTGTGCTGCATTCTGAAGCACACATAAAAAGAGAAGAAAACCTCCCAGGATTGTTTTTTGTGCTAGAATGTGCCCCTTCCTGCACAAAAACAATCCTGCATGCAGCTCAGACACCCTTCCACCCTAGTGCAAGGGTGCCTCCGTTGGCAATAGACAGCCATTGTGTACCAGTGTAAGAGGAAAGGACAGGAATGCACAGTATTCCTTAAATATGTCGCATTCCTGCCCATTCCAAGTACCGCAGCAAAGGGTCTTGCTGCGCTGCACTGTGCCACTTTTTTGTAAATCTGTCCCTAGATTATGAGTTGGCAAAGGTATGCACTCTATCCAATCAGGAACTACAATCTAATCCAGGGCAAGTGAGATACATACCATACATTAACATTTGCTCACCCTTTTGTATCTTGGCACAGAACTGGCAGGCTTAATTTAAGAGGCAAGGCACAAACTATTTGTGCAACACTTTAAGCAGTAAAACAGTGAAAACACCACACAAAAAGACACCCCTGGTTAGGAAACTAGAACTTACTTTTATGAGTAAAACAAGACCAAAACCAAAAGAATCCAATAGGTAGAAATCGAGATATGAATTTTTAAAGATTAAACTGAAATGTAGTGCTTAAAATCATAAAGTCCCAACTGGGGCTATCTGAGAGCATTAGACCAGGTTAAATCCAAAACATCAGGCTGACTGCAATGGTGTGTGGGTATGATACATTCCCAGGTAAGTCCTGCTTAAGTTCTACCTCCTCAAGAGTTTAGCTGAGAGTCCTGTTCATGGGGAATAAGTTCACTGAGAGCAAGGAGACCACTGCTTGCTGTGGTCCGTGGCCATGAGTCAGTCAGGCATCGCAGATGGGCGGACTGAAGCCTCACTGTCATGAGTGCTGATGCTGGCTGTTTGAACAGGCAAACTTGCGCTGCTCATACTAATTCTTTGAGCAAGTAGCACCATTCCTGTGCAGGCGCACCCTTTCGTGGTCATGAGGAACCCAAAAGCTTGATTTGAGGAGCCAAAAACACTTCCGAAGGAGAAGGACTAGGGAGGTGCCTCCTGGGGGGGTCAGGTTGAAAATGGGTTCAAGACTGCGGCAGGTGACTTGGAAGTCTTTTTTGTCCCTGAGACTTCAGAAGATCAGGAGTTGAGCCAGCAAGCCCTGGGAGTCAAGTCCAGTCCTTCTCACTGCAAGGCACAGACAGCAACAGGTAGCAGGTCAGCAGAGCAGGAGTTTAGCAGAGTCCAGCAAAGCGACAGTCATTTCAGCAGCACAGCAGCTCTTCTTGCCGGCAGAATATCCACAGGTCCAGAAGTGTATTGAGATGATGGTGTCTGAGGTACAGTTATTATACCCAGTGATGTCTTTGAAGTAGTGGAGTTTCAAAAAGAGGCTTTTGAATTGCACAGAGTCCTTGGTCTTCCTGCCTTGGCTACAGACTCACTACAGCTGGTTATGCAGCCCTTTCTGTAGGATCAGGACAAAGCTCATTTAGGTGTGTCAGTCCCTCCCCCCATTCTGCCCAGGATGGCTCATCAGGCTGTGGAAGACTGATCAGTGACACCTAAGCTCCATTTGTGTGTGGCTGTCTGGAGGGAATGCACAAGAGACCAACTTTCACCCACCCAGATGTGTGCTGAGATACTGGCAGAAGTCATAAGATGGTAAAGTAAGACAATGCCAGCTTTGTAAAAGATGTAAACATTTAAAATCAGACTTCACCATAAGATGAGAATATAAATTGTGATTCCAGAGACACCAAAAAGAGGGTCCCATCTCCTCCCAATTGAAAATTACGCTTGTCAAATGTAATAAGGCAAATCCACTATTATCCTAAGGGAGGTATAGACCTTGCTGTAGTGAAAAACAAATTTAAGACTTTTTCACTACAAGGAAATGGAAACCTTAAATGTACATGTCCTACTTTTTAAATACATTGCTCCCTGACATTGGGCTGCCTATGGCCTCTGATAGTGGTGATTATATTTTTAAAAAAGGAAGGTTTGGACCTAGCAAGAGGTTTAACTTTCCAGTTTCACATGGCAGTTTAAATTGCACACACAGGCTTTGCAATGGCAGGCCGTAGTCATTTTTAAAGGGCTATCGAAGTGGGTGGCACAATCAGTGCTGCAGGCCCACCAGTAACATTTAATTTACAGGCCCAGAGCAGAGGTAGTGCACTTCACTAGGGACTTATATGTAAATTAAATATACCAATTGTGGACTTGTCATTGTTACCATGTTTCAAGCAGAGAGCACATGCGCTTTAGCACCAGTTAGCAGTGGTAAAGTGCCCAAAGTCCTAAAGCCATCAAAAACAAATTCAGCAAAAACAGAAAGAGGAAGAAAAAAGGTTTGGGGATGGCCCTGTAGAAAGGGCCAGGTCCAACAGTTAGGTTACTTTACCTTTCTACCTATCTAACAGTAGAGTGTGTAGCTCATGTAGAGATAAAAATGTTAATGGGTGGTCATTTATCTATCCTTCAACATATGGTCCACTTTGTTGGATCTCTAGAACTGCACGCAATCCTCATCTCCTCTCAGGCCCCATCATTGTGATTGATCAGAATCCACCCCACTGGTACTGTCAAGACACTTTTGTACTCATGAAATGGTTTGCTGACCAATAGGGTTAGGATCAAATTATACCTTGGGTTATTCATATTGTGTTGCTTCGTTGGAGCTTGAGGTACATTGGCATTATAGGGTCTTTGAACTTGCATATTTTGCATTGGCGTCCTATTTACATTTGGCATTTGAACATCACTTTGCATTCAGTTTGAATTCAGCCTACATTCACGTTTCCATTGGACAACCTTGTTAAAAGTATGACATGGAGTAGTGTTTTTCAACATGTGTAAGCCCGCCCCTGTATTCCAATCAGCAGTCATCCCTCGGCCTATGCCTTGTGGAACAAAGTTCCCTTTCTGCATCATCTGACCACCAAATGATAACTAATGCCAGCATTCCTGCACCACCCCTATAACCAGAGATATATCCTGAGTTTGCCACATATGGACGATTCTGACATAATTTCTATGCCAATTTAGTCTGTGTCAACATGAATCCATCTTTAATCTTTTTCCTCTTTACCTCCAAATTATCACTGCAATACTTCCCATATCTCAATATCAAAAACTTCAACTCCCAACAAATCACAATCTGCTGTATTTGAGCACTAATTTCTGGGCATAAACCAAGAATGAACTGTGTCAAGAAACCAGTAAGATTTTCCCTTTCTGGGTTTCATTGCCACTATGCTGCCTGAAACCCTATATTGGGCTCTCAAAAAAGGCATGCACAGACTCTTTAGACTCTTGGGTAGTTTTTGTTACCTTACACCAATCGACCTCCTTGTGCTGGACCTTTGTTTCCAAAAAGATTATCACCTGATTATACTTGTCCATGACAATACAAAAAGGTGCATGAGTTTGAACATCTCTCTGCAGTTTCAGCAGTTGGCCGAGCCATGGTCACCTTGCATTTTATCCACAAATCATTGGGAACCACAGTGTCAAAGAAAGTACTTAAGCCTTCCCACAACACCTTTGAAATCTTCAGAAACCTCTCCACTTGAAAGTACCATAGGTCGAGATGTTCTTTTAATTTTAGGAAATGATTTGTAAC